>NW_009708224.1:0-1037 GCF_000703405.1 Apaloderma vittatum | reverse complement strand
GCCGCCCAGCGCCCTCCTCGCTGCTGACCACGCTTGGGCTTTAATGCGGCAGAAGAGAATGAAGATACAGAGAAATCGCTACTGCTACAGATCTGTCCAGCTGCACACCAGGACAAGTTATGGAGAGATCCTGATGGCAGCTGCACACCGGGGTCAGGCTCGGTCTCGTTCCCCTCCTTCCTGTCCTGGTCCCAGATGTGCAGAGTCCCCGCAGCGGAGTGTCGATGCTTCCACCATGAGTGTGGCCAGGGGTCCCTGGGAGAGAGGGGCAGCACTTGGAGGGGTTGAGGGGCCCTGCTGGGGGACGGGGAGAGCTGGGGGAAGGTGGTGAGGACTGGAGTAGGTCAGAGAGTGTTGCTGGGGAAGCCCTGGAAAGGATGAGGGGGAAGGTTCTGGAGGAATTCCCCCTTAGAAAACACTGGGCACAGAGCAACTGTAAGGAGGGAGCAATCTGATGTAGATTTTCTCTAAAAAATAGAAAGATGTTTGTGATGATGTGGTAATTAATCTTGGCTGTCTTGAATTTAGCTTTCTGTACAAGAAGCTGGTATTTTCCTGAGTTATTTGAAGCCTTGCTACTTCTCTGTCTCTGCTATTTTGGTTTTGACCTTCACCTGGGACTTGCTGTAATCCACGCTGAGATTGCTGACTGGAGGAGATAACAGCTCTGCTGGCAGGCTGGCTCTGATCGATGTGCGAAGCAAGCTCTGACATACATGAAGCAAAGATCTCTGTGCTCATGAGAAAGTTTTCTCCTGCGCTGTGCTTGGAATATGGTCGCTTGCTTTTTGGCAGAAGTCAGACCTGAGCCTGAGTGTTTCTAGAATTCTTCAAGTTTCCAAGTATGCGATGTGAAGTTAGAAAAAGGATGAACTGTCCTTCTTTGGGGTTTAAAGATCATCTAAAATTTAGCATTTCAGGTCTGGAACTATGTACAAGAGAAGGGGAGTTGGGCAAAAGAAGAGAAAAAGGAGGAAGGAAGTAGGAAACTCCCTTTTTGCAGGCTCTCTTGCGTGCTCTCACCGTAGCTCTGCTGA
>NW_009708223.1:648-2825 GCF_000703405.1 Apaloderma vittatum | reverse complement strand
GCAATGCTGCAATTAGTGATACATGGTTGTGTTAGCCTAGAAAAAGTAGTAGTCCAAAACGAGCGCAGGTATCAAAGTGTTCTGGTTCCTCTGCACTCTGCTATGTCCTTCTCGTGAGAAAAAAAAAAAAACAAACCTTCCAGCTCTCTGTCTTTCTGCTGCTTCTATTTGCACTGATGTTTTCTTAACATCAGCTGAAGATACTGGAACTTCCTAGATTCCTCCTCTCTTCAAAAAAGAAGATAGTCTGAGATGCTGGAGATCAGTGCATGCATAAAAGGTGGCAGAAAAGCAACTGACAAATTTAAGCAACCAAGTAATGGTGAAGTATGGGATGAGTGAGACAAGTGGGGAAAAAATTACACCTAGAAATATGAAAGAAAAATGAAGAGAGACAAAAAGTCTCTTGACTGCAGACTGTGCTCTCCATGAGTAAGAGGCAGAAAAGATATTGCAGAGGACCATGGTATTCAGTCAGTATCACCAAAAAAGAGCATCAAAAAACTGAGATGTTCCTAGTCCTTTTCCATTTCACAGACTGTGTAATTGGGGAAAGCACAACAGGCACAGGGCTAGAAGAGTATCTTCTAGAAAACTAAATGGTGCAGGAGAGTCAGGTTATGGAAGATCACCTAACACAATTCACAGCTCCTTGAACAAAAAAATCAAGATAATAGAGACTTTCAAGGAAAGAATGCATAATGATTGCTTCTACAGCGTCTTCGACATCTCAAAACCAATGCCACATTTGAGGTGGACAGCCATTGCCTCCAGGTTATGATGGTCTGTAATAAGTGGAGTATTTCCTCATTCTCTTCTGTTGCCTTGGGGCAACTGTATTTGTTTGTGTACAGGTGTGTGGATACCCCAGGCTTCACATCCATTCTATAGTTTCCTTTATGCTACAATATATATGCCATCACAAAATCTTAAGTCTTCTGCAAAGTGACATAACACTGTCAATATTTTTTTTTCATTGCAGGTTCGAATTATTATAGGGGTGTTTTTGGCAGAGAATTTTATTCCTTCTTTTGATTTTCTGTTCGTTTTCTTCTTACTCACAGGTAATGCTGGCAAAATTATGTTTCATTATCATTTACATTAACATTCAATTGCATGAATGCATCATTACTTTGATTCTTAAAATTAATCTACTATGTAAATGGCAAATACCAAAGAATCACCCACTTCTCCGTCTAAGAGAATCTACAGCGGCAGTTTACCTTCCTTGTCTTATCTTAGTTGATACATTCAAGGGCAGAGAGCAGCTATTCAGAGGAACATAGACAAGCTGGAGAAATGGGCTCAGAGGAACCTTATGAAACTTAATCAGGACAAAAGCAAAGTTCTGCACCTGGGAAGAAATAACACCTGACAACAATACAGGTTAGCAAGTGACTAGATGTTAAGCAGCTCTTCTGAAAAAGTCATGATCCTGATGGATTCACCACTGGCTGTTTAACTTTTTAACTCAGAAAAATAATATTTTCAGGGCAAAGTCAGCACAGTCAGAATCTGTCACTCCCTCATAATTTGACAAACTCATTTTCAATCCACTTGTGTTGTTTACAGCATGCTGCTCAATGAAAACCCTTCACAGCAGGATGTGGTGTAATGTCTTTGCACACGTTTATGAGGACTGCCTGGGTTTTGAAGTTACCAGCCCACTGGCTGACTGCAGACTGCTTTAGCAAGCATCACTGCCTGCTTTTCCATGCTCCATCTCTCATCCTAGAGTCTCTGCACCAACACACTGGAGTGAGCTACACTGATGACTTATGGCTTCTCTTGCTAAGCAGTCCTAGCGCTGCTGCTGCCTCTAGATCTCAGCTGCACACAAAGCTGCCCGTGGCCACCAAAGGCCCAGATGGTGAATTCCTGAAACAGGCTGCAGTTCTTACTCCCTCTTTGCATTAGGAAATTAGGACCTGGGAGTGCTGGTTGACAACCAGTTGAACATGAGCCAGCAGTGTGCCCAGGTGGCCCGGAAGGCCAATGGCATCCTGGCTTGTGTCAGGAACAGTGTGGCCAGCAGGAGCAGGGATGTGATTCTGCCCCTGTGCTCAGCACTGGTGAGGCCTCCCCTCGAGCCCTGTGTGCAGGGCTGGGCCCCTCACTGCAAGAAAGACCTTGAGGGGCTGGAGCGGGTCCAGAGGAGAGCAACGAGGCTGGGGAGG
>NW_009708223.1:0-327 GCF_000703405.1 Apaloderma vittatum | reverse complement strand
CTGGCACATGTGGTGGTGTTGGATCACAGGCTGTACTTGATCTCAAAGGGCTTTTCCAGCCTCAGCAATTCTGTGATTCTGTGCATGCTATGAGTCATTACTTCTGCAGCCTTGCCTGGCACTAACATGCTATCAGTTCTTTAAAATGCTACAGTACACTAATGCTTATATGGGCTCACTGGTAAAGCAGGGGCCCGTGGCTATCCAGAAGAGCCAACAATCAAAGGAACTAAAAAAACCCATCTGTGGAGTACAGAGGAGCGAGAGGTGCTGCACCGGAGGGTCTCAGCGCCACGGCGTGGGGCAGACGCGACTGCCAGAGACCGC
>NW_009708222.1:398-13697 GCF_000703405.1 Apaloderma vittatum | reverse complement strand
TGGGGAAACCGCGCACGGCGGGAGGAGCCGCTTGCGTTTCCCGATGGCTCTTTCGCCTTGCGATAAAAGGCGCGAATAGAGGCCTCGCCCAGAGACATCAGCGATCGGACTCGAAGGTGGTGGTTGCCTCCCCGTAACCAGCTACCCCTGCACAGAGAGCGTTTCCCGAGCTTTAACGTTGCCTTTTGCCTCTTCTTTGTAGGGGAGCAAATCTCGGTGCATCCCGTACCCACTTGAACACTGAGGTGTGTTTAAACAATACGTTGCAGTTGCATCTCGGCTCCTTTCAGAACCGAGCAATGAAAATTACTTGTACTGACCTGGCTGTACTGATACATAATAAAATTGCACGATGCTAAAACTTATTATGTCTAGTCCCTTTTTTAAAAAGCAAGTGTTTGTATAATCTGAATTTTAATGGTAATATTAATGCGTGTAAATCTTTAGCAGTGTCTTGGCTGTATCTGATTACAGGTGGGTTGTTTTCGCTGATCTGTCCTTTGTGAGTGCTGAAGGCCCCAGGAGAAATCGTTTCCCTTGAGAGTACTGCTGTGTAATGGTTTTAGCTGGAAAGAACAGCTTCAACTGGAGTTCACAGTTTTGCTGTAAGAATCAATGCCGTTAGGGGATGTGATCTGTGTCACCTCCCTTGAAGGAGGACAGTAAAAAGACACTTGTTCTGCTGTTCTTGTTAACTTTTGCTATTGTCGTTATAAATACTACGACTAGTCCAGCAGAAGCACTTCCAACTATCTCAGTATCAGAGGCACTAGACATTAAAATAAGCTGTATTTTAACGATATCACTAGGATTCTTGATACATATAATGTGGTGGAAACAGCTCTGTTTATCTCTTGAATATTTCAATTGCTAATTCTGAAAGATGAAGCAGAGAAACCACTCAACCCCACTGCTGCTGTAGAAGACAGTTTCTAGCTGTATTTAGTAGATAGCTTTTTGTTTTTCCAAATATGTAGGTATGTGTAGGTAATATGTAGGTGTGGTGCTCTGAGTGTATGTGAAACAAAAAATACAATTGCTACACTTAGAGAATTACATACATAAAGTACATACAACTACTGTGTATACCCAATTTGTCTCTTTAAACTGTCTTAATTACTATGTAGTTTTCATTCCTCTCAATTCACAGCATTCTCACCTATAATGCTACTTTTGCTCTCAATTAAGTTGTATAATGATAGGTTTCTGTAGTTGGAAGCTTGAGAACACCTTGTGAGCTAAGTATTCTAGATACTTTAAAAATAGGAAAAGTAAAGCTGAACTTAAAAAGCAACAGTTTCATCATTTTAAGCTGCTTGTAGACTGTTGCATGCTTATAATATAGCATGTTTTGGCTACTTTCACAGGTGTTCGCTCCAACATGGTGGTTTCCAGAATGCTCTTCAGCATTGATTTTGTAGCTCTGGGCATAAGCTCATATGAAATGTTGTAATGTGGGCTGTCTGTTCTCATACAGCTAATACTTCCTTTTATTTCAGTGGCTGTAAGTAACGGCAATTAAGAAAACTTTTTATCGGTAGAGAATAATATTCAAATAATCTTGCAGTCCAGAGATGTCAAGACTTCCTTTGACAGGAAATCAGTGTTCTAACTCGGATATCTATTCTCAGTGCAAGAAATCTTGATTTTAAAAGTTTCTGTTTAAAAATAAATAAATATCTGAGTATAACATATCTGTTGGTTTTTAAAGGTGCTGTGTAAAAGTAGGGTGCTTCCAGTGTAAATAAAAACCTGAGTGATTGATTTCAGTTCTAGATATTTATCACCATGCTTTTACAATACATGGTATAGCCAACAGCCTGATAGTTACTCCTAAAACATAGAGTAACAAAGACTGTTCTATTGAAGGTGTAGTTGCATAATTATTGAGGCTGCCATTGAAGGAAGAAGTATGACAAGACTGCCATTTTGGCTGCTGGTATAAAGCTGGAAAAACACTTTTCAGTACAATCAGTTCCTTCTTTGAAAGAAAAGCCAGGTGAAGTAGCAGTTGTAGCTTGAATAAGGAAACTTATGCTCAATAATACAATTTTTTGTTGCTATTGAAGATTTTCTTGGGAGAATTCTAGAATTTTGGCTTATAATATGTAGAAAAGAGAGGAAAATGAAATTTTTGCTTATTTGGCTGTTACAAATGAATGAGTTTAATTTACTGTTTTCCAGCCAAAATTATTTTAATAGAAAATACAGTCATATGTAAAGATGCTTTTTCTAAATGGCATCTTCCAAGGGGTGTGCCATTCTCATTGCATTAAACGCTGCTCTAAGTTTCCAGTTATTTGAAATATCCCTACGTGGTAGGTAAAAAAATTATTGTCCACTCACTGGGGAGAGATATGCTTTTTGTGAAACTGTTACAAGTTCTCACTTGATGGAACAAATAGTCTAGCACCTTGAGAATACAGCGTTGGGTACCTTTGCTTTTAGATCATTCCAGAAATAGTTAAACAGCTGTGTAGACCCTTAGTATTTCAGACAGTATTAATCCCAATATGTAGTCCTCAGGAACTCTGTTAAAAGCTACGTAGCAGGTGGAGAGTCATTCATACTTCAAAACTGGTAAAATGTATTTGAGTTATGCGAGATGCGTAGTTTTAAAATCAGTCATGTGTGAAATACTAATGAGCATGAAATAAATGTAAGTCTTGGAATGATCTAAAGTTTTTAAAGTAAAATAGCTTGAGGTTCTAGTTTTAATTTCTAGGCTTTGCATACATAAATAAAAGTTTGGGATGTTCCATATTTTTAGTATTATTTGAGTTCTTTACATCCTTGTCTTTGGGTTACTGAAGCACGTGTATGTAGGAGGAAGGGCCTGAGATGCCTTTAATGTAAACAATATCCTACTCTACTGTGAGATTACTTCCTTACTGTGATTTTGTACAGTAAATCTATAACACTTCTAATGCTTAATATAAAACACTGCAGCCACATGATGCAAGACACTGATCTGGTTTAAATTCATTATTAGTCTGGTTTCTATTTGTTCAAAAATTATGGACTGTATAACTTTGCATCAGGAGAGTTTTAATAATTAAACCTGACTTTATACTGGCTCAGGTACAGTCACTTTTGTAGCAGCTTGCTAAGAACTCGCTCTAGCTGTGACTTATGTGCTCTGGCTAACAAAACAGAAGTATAATCACATCCATTCAGTTGACGTGGGTCATGTTCTCCTGGGTAATCCAACAGCGCGTTATGGGTCTGCTGTCAGCTGCGGAACCTTCACTTTGGGGTGTTTTCTATGAGAAAGGGACTCGGCTTGGTGTGGCCTGTGTGGGGTCACACATGGAAGTAGTCCTGCCCCGGTCATCAGCGTGTGCAGGCAGGAATTCCAGGGTTATGGTCAGGATTCCTTTTTATATGCTACCATTTTTTTCCTAGTAAATTGTGAAAGAGCTTTGTGGGCATAAAGCAGAGGAGGAGATACCTGTAAGTATTACAGAAATAAATGATTTAAGACTGCATTCTTGTTACAAAAAGCAATCTCTCAGTCTGAATGAAAACTGGTAGCTGATCGTAGCCTGTGTTCAGTTGTATCACCTGGCTCAGGACTGAGAATAACCCCAAACTTAGGTGTGAGAGCGAGGTTGTCTTTGTATAAGGGAAGTTTGAAGTAGCACCTGACTAAGTAAGTAAATACTATTTTGAAGTTATACTACAGATGGCTTCTCATCTTTTCAGTGCTTCTCTTTTTTCTAAGAGCCATTATAAGAAAGTGTGCCTTCATCTAAAATGTAAATTATTGCAGCCCAAGATCCCGTCTGTTAAGGAGAGGCTATAAGTAGAATGGAAGACAAGAAGAAATGCATTTCCTTCAGCATTTCAAGTTCTCTTTTTCTCTACATCATCCTCACATGGGAACAGACATGTCTGTTTTTATCTGCTTTGCTAACTATTGGAAATAAACAAGCCAGGAGATAGCTCCATGGAAGTCACGTACTTTCCTCTGAGTCTGGTTTCTTATATGGTTGTTACACCAGGGATGTAGATGTGATTTTTGGATATACCTACAGAGCGTATCAGCATTTTTCAGCTAGGATGGGGAAGCTTCTCCTAAGCATGTTGAATTAGTGTCTGGTTTTTTTTTTCCTTTTTGATTTAAGGAAAGATTTCAAGGTGAGTTTGAGTCAGTTTGGGAATTAAAGTATACAACAGTCTTGTGATCATCTGGAACAGTCAACTTAAGTCTCTTATCTCTTAGATACTTTCATGTTGTGATTAAGAAATTAACATTCTTTTTCACATATGAACAACTGTTCTGCAGTTAGTTCTGAGAGATGGTTCTTTTCCTAGGCTTTTTTTGTTGTGCTTTACGTGAATGTATCTTGAGTATTCCCTGCTATTTCTCAGTCCTGCTGTGTCAGGACAGGTTGTGTTAGCCTGGTGTTTATTGAGAGTTTTCGCAAACTCACTCAGCCTAAACTGATGCAATGGCCTAGCCTTAACCAGCTAGGCTAAATACTGTATGAAGATGCTTCCAGAAGTTACACTGCATTTTAAAGATTATACTGTAGACCTTTTAATATTGTATGGTGAGTAAAGACCAGCCAAGATTACCAGAGTTCATCCTTGACTTTACTTGATGCTCCCTCTATTAATGTGGTCTTTAGAAATTTCTGCAAGTGCACCGTTTAGCAGCCCTGACACTGAATTTGGGTTGTGGTTAGGGAAGGTTGGAAGGCTTTTCAGGTGTAGGTTATCTGCAGTTGCAGTGGCTTCTGCGCAAGTGGGCTTTATAAATGAACTTTTTCAGGGTGAGTGTTGTGATGCGTTTTCTGCAATTAAAAGTCAATAACCCCAAAAGAGATAATAGACTAGAAAAAACCCTAGAATACTCTTTCAAGGCTAGAGGTATTCCTGTAAGATTTTATTTTGTGTGATGTGACAAACTGGATTAAATTTGATAACTAATTAATTTACCTCTCCTTAAGTAAATACACCAGCTATATAGCATAATAAAAATTTAGTGTTTAGTACCAAACATTTTTTGATGGTTATCTGTTATGTACTGTAAAATGGCATTTTGGTGTTTTGAATACACAGAAGACATCTGACTCTAAAAGGCACATTGTATTAGAAAGTCTAAGAAACCACCTGAAGGAGATGGAAGAAATAATTATAACAAGTGGTAGAATGATGGCATATTTTTCTAGTTATTGAATACTTAAATACTAAATTTAGCAGGATATTTAGTTTGAAGCGGAGGGAAGGAGATGAACGTGAAGGCAGCAGGTTGAGGGTAAAGAACAGAGGTGCTAAGTGGAGGCTGAGGTGAAAAATGGAGGTGATGATGTGTGAGGTGAAGAATTAGGATAGTTGTTGCAGTCTTGTAGCTTTAATTTCTTTCGTTTGGAGCCTGGAGTGCAAAGCCAAGAGGTGGTGTTTGTCTTACTATTGGTTTAATGATATTTAAGTTTTAATAAACCATTTCTGATTCCTTTAGATCAACCACTGCATTTGAGAATTTGCAATGAGCTTTCAAGCCAAGTCCTCAGCAGTGCAGGAATGACCAAGTGATTATTAGTCATCTTTGGTGAATTTCTTTATTTTGCTTTTGTAAAAATGAGTGCTGTCCTAACAGACTGTAGGAATAAAAAGCTCTTAGCTGAGCCTTAACATTTTGAGGGAGTTAATATGTGTACTAGGGAAGATGATATAGGTGGGTCATAGCTGAGATTGTTGAGGAAGTGATTGTTGGTAGGATGTGGATTGGAAGCTCTGAAGAAGATGATGAAAATGTCATTAAAGTTCACTCCTGTGCATTTCACCCTCTGTATATTGTCTCTAGGCAGAGCAGCGTATTTTGGGAGTTTGGGTTCCTGAGCTATGGTAGAAGACATCCTGGAGATAAAATCAATTGACTTTGAGGATTGAAAATTTTAAGAACAAAACCTAAATTTGAAAATAAGCTCTCTCTTACCATAACTGCCAGTCAAGCAGGATAAATATAAACATTTTTAAAGAAGTAGATGATCATTTCAGCAGCGTCTGAGCAAGGACAATTTTAATTTTACACCAAGGTACTATCCTTACAATTCTAGTGATGTTTTTAAATGCACTTAATGCAGTGTGCTTAAAGTAGTGGACTCAGATTTTTTTTTTTTCATCCTAATTCCTATAAGTTAAGTTTCATGTTGGTAAATTTACAAAAGTAGAGCAATTTCAAGTGACTGTAAGTCTGATAGGTTTTATTCCCTCAATTAGCACAGCAAGTGAAATAGACCTAAATTCAGCATTTAAAGTATTATCCTTCCTCTATCTCAACTTTTTTTTGTAGTAGGAATTTGGAGATGATCATACCTTTTTATTCTTGTTTTCTTGTTGTATTTCTATGCAATATTTCATGTCCTATCCCTGCAATTTCTCTGCTTCCAATAGTTAGCAGAAATCAGGATAATATTTGTATTACATTGTGTAATTGCTCACTAAGTGACTGACAGATACTATGAAACACTAATTCCATTTGTACTATGCAGAGCTTAATCATAATGACTGCAGTGCTTCCATCTCTGCTGTGGAGTGAAAGAAAGCAGCAGGGGAAAGAAATGCAAGAACTGCACCAGTTTCCAGTGTCTGTGCTGTGTTCCAGATTCATAAAACTGGTATTCTAGGTACATTTGAATTCGTCACTAAGTGTGTAGTCTGCATAATTATAGCAGGTTTCATAAAAAACCCGAGCCTTCCTTCTCTGTGAATGCTTCTCCGTTACGCAAGCCTGACTCACTTTTATTTAGTGAATGTGCTTTGCAGTGGCTTCCGAATACAGTTCTATTACAACAGAACAGTGGGGGTTCCACTCTTAAGTCTTGACTGCAAAAAGTTTTAAACTTTCAGTGTTATATATTGACTCCTGTGTAGAAAGAATTTTGGGATCTAGAAGGAATTTTGAATCTTGCACTTCGTGAAGGAAGGGTTGAAGAAAGTTTGCACACTCTTTTGTAAGACGAACCCTTTAAATTTGATCTTTGTCTGTATTTTCAGGTAACTGAGCTGAATGAGCCGCTCTCAAATGAGGATAGAAACCTGCTGTCTGTAGCCTACAAGAATGTAGTTGGAGCTAGACGATCTTCCTGGCGTGTCATCAGCAGCATAGAGCAGAAGACTATGGCGGATGGGAACGAGAAGAAGCTGGAGAAGGTTAAAGCCTATAGGGAGAAGATAGAAAAGGAGCTGGAGACAGTCTGCAATGATGTTTTGGCTCTCCTAGATAAATACTTAATCAAAAACTGCAATGACTTCCAGTATGAGAGTAAGGTCTTTTATCTGAAAATGAAAGGGGATTACTACCGCTATTTGGCAGAAGTTGCTGCTGGAGAGAAGAAGAACAGTGTTGTGGAAGCCTCAGAAGCTGCCTATAAAGAGGCTTTTGAAATCAGCAAAGAGCACATGCAGCCCACTCACCCAATTAGGCTTGGGCTGGCACTCAATTTCTCAGTGTTCTACTATGAAATCCAGAATGCTCCGGAGCAGGCCTGCCTTTTAGCCAAACAAGCCTTTGATGATGCCATAGCAGAGCTGGACACACTAAATGAGGATTCCTACAAGGACTCCACTCTCATCATGCAGTTACTTCGAGATAACCTCACTCTGTGGACGAGTGATCAGCAAGATGAAGAAGCAGGAGAGGGCAATAATTAAAAAGCTTTCCTCCGATCCCTCTTTCATCCACTTCACCATCCCCATCATCACCAATATTTCCCTGCCACAGTCACACTAAATATCTAGTGCTAAGCATATCTGTATTGTACAGCTGTTCAGATCTGCTGTCCACGTTATCAAGAAGCAGTTTCAGATGAAAATTCATGGGCATTGATGGATTGATTGGTAATTGGCCCTATTTAAGTTGCACTTGAGCAGTGCAGAAAGATACGTAGTAAATTAGGAATTTTTAGTTTGCGTGTTGATTGGGAAATATGGGAAAGAATAATGGAAAGCAACTGAAGATAGATTCCAGTTATTTTTTTTCCATTTGAAATGAGCTAACAGTTCTGTTAAGCAGTACGTTTTGTGCATGCCAAGTAAATTAGCCACCCCGATTTTTTTCAGGCAATGGAAACAGTTAAGCTGATGTGAAATGGCAACTCTGTTCATCAGTTTACAAGAAACTGTTTGAAATGTGAGGTTTCAGTAGCAATTTGGTTTTTTGCCTCTAACTTCTGTGCACAGTTTCTTTTAATGCAGTGCATCTACCTAAGAGTTTTGATACCTGTAACCTTTTGGAGTTGTTTTGAAGAATCATGAATTTATTTTTTGTAAACTCTTTGGCTGTTTAGTTGTCTGTGTATTCTGACAACACTATGTCAATATTAGCCCATGTTAAGATGGATGACTGAGATGCCAGACTTCTAAATTAAATGTTTTGGAATTAAATGAATAAAATAAAATGCTGCTTCGGGGATGTTATCTCTACATAAGCTGTCCTGTCTTTTGTTCAGAGCAGAGGTTGAGTTACCTAACACGTTGCTGATGGTTTAAAACATTTAATCCAAGTGCTAAACAAACAAAGAAAGAAAGAAGACCCCAGTATGCTGAAAAGAAGGAAAAATGAACCAGTCAACCAACCAAAACCACCCACAGACTTCTAGAATGTGACACTGTTCACCTGTGGTAAATGGAGTTTCCAGAGGTGTTACGTTTAGTTGTTTGGTAGAGCAGTTGTAATGCCGTTCCACTCAGGAGCTGAGAAGTTGACAAGAGCGTTACTCGTCATACCCACGTAGAGACTTGTAGCTTCTAAACTTTTTTTTCCTGAAGTACTAACCAGCAAATCACCTTTACATATGAAAATCCCAGGAACTATTTGATATTTACCTGCTTGAAACAAAAGCAGTATCTGTTCTTAAAGAGTGCCTCTCTATTTTAGCTAACTTTAGACTAGACCCTAAGCTTATGATGTTGTTTTTGCCTTTTTTTTCTCCCAACAGTTAGTGTATATGTGCATTTATTGGTTCCATACATACTTCTGTAATGGTGTGTTACAGAAGCAGGAGAAGTTAGCTGTTAGATGTTGCTGTATCCAGACTGCAACTGGCACCTGAGTGAGCTCAAAGGTCATGTAAGTTCTCATTTATCTAAACCTATTTTTCTTTAATTTGTGCAATAAATATTACTGATTTGAATGTCCACAACAACTACTCATATGTTTTAAAAGAAGCAGCCTGGTTATTTTTAAGTATCTGGAGGATTAGAATTTGTAGTGGTAGACTTACGTGTATTTATGTATTGTATCATCTAGATAATCCTGGCTCTGTTACTTCAGTAAAGAAGTGTGTACTTCATGTAAGTTACTGCTATCTGCCAGGGCCTATTCTGGAAGTCACACTTGCTCCTGTTTTATCAACCAGTTTACAAATCCCTGTTTTTCAGTTGCAGTTTTTGCAAGTAAACCTTGCAGGAGTCTTCCGGCCTGTAAGAGCCATTTTGGGCTTGACCTGTCTCAGATTCCTATAGCTTCCTGCCTGCTTACCTGCCCCAGTGCAACCAAGGTGAAACTTGGCAGTAAGACTGCTTTGTTATGTTGAAACACTCCAGCTGGTTAGTAATTACTATTCTTGAATTTCCAGTAACCTGGTAGCTGCTGACAGTAAAGTGGTGTTTTATGTGATACTATATAAGCTTGAAATCTAAAGGATAGTCAGACCTTAAATTAATGGCATGGTCTTCATAGGGGCAGAGATACTTTCTGTCTATGTCCTAGTCTGCTCAACATGTTCAAATTTTTTATTAGGATTGCATTTGTCTCTTTAGTACATGTCCCAAACCCCACGCTAGAACGAAATGTGCCAATGCCATGAGAAACTCAGCTTAGGCTGTACGTAAGGAGGGGTTTATCGTACAATGTAAGCCATAGCACTGAGGAACACTGACTTTTTAGGCAAGCAGAAACCTTAAGAAGTAATGAGATTGACATCTCCGTGGATAACACACATGAAATAACCACGGGTAAGTAGCTGCTTTTTCTAGCGACTGCTTTGGTAAAACTATGGGTTTGAAAATAGTTTTCCCATGTTGCTTTTACTTTGTACGTAATTGCTATTTGTGGTTTTCCGTCTGTCAGGCTACTTCCTAACCTACATGCCTGGCTTCTTTCAGCAGCTGCAGTAGGCTGCTGCGTAGGAATCTAGAAAAGAAATTGTGGTAGAACATTTCGCACGGAGGGAAATGAAAAGACTGTATTTTAAATCATACATGAGAATGACTTGATAATAATGAAAGTCAGAATGGTGAAAAACGGTATCAATATATGCTGTCACATTCTTTGTCAGCATGGGGCCAACCTCAAATCCTTCAACAAACCAGTTTGAGTTTAAGGACAGGGAGAAAACGAAAAATATTTCAGTGCTTTAAATTATTATCTTAATTCTATCCACAACACACATTTGAACTAATTTAACATAGCTGCTCAAGGAAAATTACCTAAAAACCAGTGCAACAGCATGAAAATTGTTGGATTCATTTCAGGAAGCTCACTGAAATCAGTGGCATCTTTTGAAGAGTATGAAGTTAATTATATATATAATTGATAGAGGAAGTTTAGATCTTGTTCTGAACAAAGTACTTGAAGCTCCATATAGATGCAGATAGTTTAGTTTCTGAGTTCTAGTGATTTCTGAGGTAAGACAGATTCCAAACACTGCGATCAGGCCAGGCAGATTTTTAATTAGTGTCAGACTGAGCCATTTGTTAGAAATAAAGTCAGTCAACCCTTACCTGCGTGCCCTCAAGTGAGCAAGAGCTTTGCGGATACAATTCCTTCCCCAGACTGATCCCAGGTAAGTGTTCTTCCATATAGTTGTTACCAGTTGCTGTGGGTCTGCAAGAAAATAATCTGTATGTAATTATTCAGGCTCCTCATTTGATTTTTGTGCTTATATCTAGGTAGTGTGAAGATAAGTGTAAAATATTTCTGGAATTACTGCAGGAGACAACAGCTTAGAAGTTAAGGAAGTTTGTCTTCTGCCTGTCAAAGAGCAAGATTAAGCACTGGAATGTTGTAAAATACCTTCAGAAAAGAGCTATTTCAGATAAGAATGTTTCGAGGCAGGTAAGAAAAAAGCTGAATAGGCGTAGGATAAGTTGAAAGATACATATTTAATGTTGAAAAAAATTAATAAATTAGTATCTTAAAGAAAGAGAACTGGAAACCTGATCTCTCACTCCATGTAACAACTGAACTTTGTATTCAAGACAGGTAACATTTTGAAAATATTGAAAAACAGGCATTACAACTGGAAATCGAAGACTAGGAGGCAAAATATCACAAAGTAGTTCTTGTCAAGATTTATTTTAATTGTGGTTTAAGTTTGTGTAAAGTGATTTTCCTCAATATTGATTTGGTTTGGCATTTCAGATCTAACTAGTGATCAAAGTGTTTTGGAAATAAAATTGAAAATGCCTTTAAAAATTTAAAGGACTGACAATGAAGATTTACAAATATAATACGATAATAATCTGTTGCATACAACTAAAGTAATAGTAGGTAAAAGTAGTAAGTAAAGCACATGTATGTGTCTTACAGTTCTTTGAGACCTTGAGTGGTCCTTGAGTTGATGGATGTTGATGGAATTAGTGAAGTCACCTGCAGAAATGAAGTCAGAATCCATATATGCAGAACTGCAATGCAGTGTCTTGCCATTGCACCATCATTTGGAGTAAAATTGAAATTGATTTCGATTCTTGAGTTACAATCTCAAAGCACTTAGATGTATTTGTTGTGCCATTTCATCATAATAAAGGCCATGAAGAAGGCAATTTGTTAAATATTTACTCTCTGTGGCTATTGAAGGGGATTGCCAATCATTAGTGTCACCCAGTTGCTGCTGTAGGGTGCTGTATGCTTCAGCAGAAGACAGCATAGTTTTACTTTTCTAATATTTTGAAATAAAGTGCTGTTAATCTGCATGTATTTGTCACTATAGTAATCATTAAGATTTTTTTTGAAGGAAGCTGTCCTATCAGATTCCACTTCTCAATATGCAGGAACATTTTTTACTGTTCATTGTTGATACATTAAAATATAAAATAGAGACTACTGAGCCACTAAAACCCCAAAGCTTGTGTAAAGCTCTGGTTTTAGTTTAATATTCTTTGGGAATTTACATTGGAAACCACTGGTCTATTTGAACCAAATTTTATAGACAAATAAAAGACTCACAGGGATTAAACTCCATCAAATTTACTATACAAAGTGGCTGAGTAGAGCAAAGAGCTCCTATTAGTGTTCAACTATGGGAAAAGCTGAAGTATGGGCTTACTTCTACTGAAATCCATGCAGGAGCTTCATTCCCAACATACAGGTCTAACTGAAATACTATTTGAAAAACGGTACCATTCAGTAAGTAGTACGTTCTACATCTTGCTTGTATCTGTACCCACGTTTTAATCTCCCTTTCATCAGTTTAAGCTCAAAGACTGCCTTATCTCCTACTTCTGTACAGTGTGCCGGTCTCTTTGAATACCTAATAAGTTTGGTGTTACTCAGTGAAAAAAGAGTGGTGATAGTTTAGGTAGAAGTACCATCTAGTCCTAAATATACTCAAAACCATGATGGATATAAACTCAGTAGGTTTCCTCTTCATGACAGCCTCCCTTGTCCCTTGTTTTTCTTGCCCTCTCTTCTGCTGTTAGTTGAAGTTAAGCTCATGCATTCCTAACACACAAAACCAAAATTTGATTCTTTAGTTCCACGTGTGAACAAGGGCAAAGATCACAATATAAATACGTACCTGCCATGTATTCTGAGGTTTCACTAGGCAGCTCTAATTCGTGAGGTTTGTTTGGGGTTTACTTTGTGGTTTGTTTTGTTTGGTTGGTTTAGTTTTGGCTTTTTGTTTGTTGGTTTGTTTTGTTTTAATTGATTTGGTGAATTCTGGCGGTTTTAATGACCTGCTTTTTCTGTGTTTGAAATGGCGATAGGTAGTTCATCTGCCCCATGACTTGCATAAAATATCTGCAAGTTTCAAGTCCTGAGATGCAGTGAGCTAATCACAATAAATATCACAAGAATAAATAAATAAATAAATAAATATCACAAGGATATTGACCGTTTTGTAGAATTGATTTGAAAGTAGCACAGTGTACATCAATTCCATCCGGCAATTATGCAGAATAAATTGTCAGCTCTGAATTTTCATGAATATTTCAGATTTATTTTTAGTGTACTCTAATTAGATGAAATATTTCCTAGAAATTTGAACGGTGCATCCCGAAAGCAGCCAGACCGTGAACGTGCAGCGTGGTGACTGAACACGCCTGTCAGGCTGGAGGGCACAAGGC
>NW_009708222.1:0-367 GCF_000703405.1 Apaloderma vittatum | reverse complement strand
GTCTTCCCCTGCCTCTGCCGTGCCAGGTGCAAGCGGGAAAACAATTTAGTGCCCCTGCTTCACTGGGGTTAAGGAGCGGTTAGGGTGGGCACATTTTTAACAATTTTCAGAAAAAGCACTCTGCCCTAAAGAGTTTTCTCGCCTGAGGACATGAAGAGGGACTGTTAATTTCTATATATGTGCAAATAGGCCTGTGCGGGGTTTTGTGATGTGTTCTGGTTCTTTTCCCCAGTTGCGCCCCACTTGGGGTGCACATTATCTGAATGTTTTGTCTTGGATCACAGCTCACTTTGAGCGTGGAGAGGAAGTTACGGGACAGCAGCTTTGCAGATGTGCGGGGAGGAGCCCTGCGGGACGGGCGGGAGCG
>NW_009708221.1:353-871 GCF_000703405.1 Apaloderma vittatum | reverse complement strand
GGTTCCACAAAACCATCAGGAAAAAGTTTTTGCCTAGGAGGGTGCCGGAGCCCTGGCCCAGGCTGCCCAGAGAGGGGGTGGAGGCTCCTGCTCCAACCCGCCGGGACGCGTTCCTGTGGGGGTGCCCTGGGTGACCCTGCTCGGGCAGGGGGTGGCACTGGGGGATCTCCAGAGCTCCCTTCCAACCCCAACATCCTGTGATTCTGTGAAGATGGGAGCCGACATCTCTGCGTGATCCTGGGATCTGAAATTAGAACCCTGTAGGTGCAGGCCCGGTGACACCTGGCCAGGTTTGGTCACACATAGAGTCACAAACTCATTTTGTGACCCTTAAGACTGTGTCGGGCTGTTAACCTAATGCTACCCCGCCTGGCAGATGTGTAACAGTTGGTTCCAGGTCACACGTGCCATTGGTTGAAATCAGCTGGAAACTCAGGAATAGTTTAGGCACCACGTAAGGTGACGCAGCTTTGCGGGGTGTATTCCTTGTGTGGGACTGGCAGCGGGGGGCGCCAGCA
>NW_009708221.1:0-334 GCF_000703405.1 Apaloderma vittatum | reverse complement strand
ACTATTGCTACGGATTATTGCCACAGCGTAGCACTTGGATTGGGTTCACCCTAAAAATCAGTGGAGGCTGTTGCCTTCATTGCCATGTGTGAGAGGCTCTATCATCTTCCTGGCTTGCTCTTTGCTGCTGGGTAATGCGCTATCTCCTCTGTGGTTGTTTTTATTCCTGTCTGAGGGTGGAAATTTATTTACTTGTTTCAGATCTGATTCTCTTCTGTTTGCGGTCTCGCCAGAAAATTCACGGTCCCTAGACTAGAATTTCAAGCAGAGGAATAGAACAAACCCCTCTCGTAACCTGGCAACCCCTCGTCCATGGCTGGGCTGGGGAGCAGCA
>NW_009708220.1:0-6517 GCF_000703405.1 Apaloderma vittatum | reverse complement strand
GAGCAGGAGAGCACCGCCGGCCCCTTCTCCCTTCCCCTGCTTCCCCCTTCTTAGAGGCTTTTTAGGAAGGGCAAAGCGTTGTCACGTTCGCTCTTAATACCTATTTTCAAGAGTAAGGCCGTGGAGGAAATAATTGAGACTCGGTACTGCAGGGATGGCGATCTGGGGTTACCCGAAATAGTTGTTAAAAGCGACCTTTCCTGTCCAATAAGCCGTGGGTATTTCTTAGAGAGGTTTTCGTCTGCACCGTCAGGATATTAAAAGTGATGGTTCCCACAGCAACTGTCGCTCACCGCCGGTGCAGGGAGTGTAGTCGCAGGGATGTGAAATGCTGAGTTTTTCCCCCATGTGAAGATGAGTCACACGTTGAAATGGAGCTGCGCTTCTGTCACTGGAAAGAGCTTAAAGTTCACATGCTTTCTCGCGAGTTAAAAATACATTTGTCATTTTACATAACACAATGGCATCTGGAGTTCTAGCGGTTAGGAAGATAATTAAAAGGGCTAATGAGGCCTTTCTCCAAGGGATAGGAAGTAGTTCAACTTAGCAGGATGCAGATCTGCAGTGCATCGCCACGGGATGTGATGCTACAGCTATTCCGCCTCAGGTTTCCCTTCCAGGCTTTCGGCATTTCAGCTGCTGGTCCCCTGATTCAGTTCACCTATTCTGAGCTAATCAAATCCCAGAGGAACGCAGCTATTTCCAACCTTTCCCTCTCAGGTCTGGCTCCCAGCCTTCTTGGGCTTTGCACCACCTCCCACTGTGGCAATCTCGGGGAAACATATACGTAACTGCAAGCTCCAGGTTGCAAACCTTCAATAACGCTATTCTGCAGTCAGCAGCTCTTATTTTCCTTCCCACAGCTTTTGCCCATATTTGCTAATTTATCTGCCCTAGATGGTAATTTCCTTCTCTTTGCAACAGGTAGTTATAGTCCTCTTCCCAGCTCACAGTTATTGGGGCCCAGACTCTTGAGAAAACTTCTAAATCTCTCAGCTCTCTTCTGTATTTTGTAATTTGAGAAACACACTCACTCGCACCAATTTGTGGCTCCCATTCCCACCCCCACTTCTGACCTTTCCAGGTAACCCTTTCCTAAAAGTCTATGGCTGACCATAGCAAGCAAAAGTTACAACGGCTAGCACGTTAAAGCTAGCAGAAGGCAATTTATGGCCCTATTCTAGGAAGCATTAAGCATTACAAGAATTCCCAACAGATGTCTACTTAAGGGGTTGCTATTTTTTACAGTGTGTCAGAAGCAATGAATTTCATTAAGAAATTATGACTCCAACTATTACAAGAATGAGTTTCTACAAACTAAGCTTTGCGTGGAAAGAGAGGAGGAAAGATAAGGGCATCAGGCAGGATTCTTCTGTGTGAACTTAGTTGGTTCTACACCTCTCAGTTACACTCTTCCACTGAGAAGAGTTCAACTGGTAGGACACAAACAGCATTCTTCTAGTCACTGCTTGAAACAGCACCTTAGCGAAAGCTATGCTTCTTTGGGTTCACTATTCGGTACTGTCTACATATCAAGCATGCTCTTAGCAAAGCTCACCATTTTACCAGCAACTGGCAATAAGTGTAAACAGGGAAAAGAACTTAAAAATCTAGTGTGAATCGTGGTTAATAAGGCCTTATGCTAACCCTCTCTTAACTTCACCCACCATAAATTCCAGAAAAGCCTTCCCAGCACCAGCCCAAGTATCAAACAGCCTCACTGTACACAAGGGTGACCACAGCTGAGGAAGAAAAAGCTTTTTGTGTTCACTTTTTGTCTTAGCTAGGCTGTCCAAGCAAAGTGTATCTCTACCCCAGGCAAAACACAAATATCGTATGCAGAAAATCTTTAAGACCAGTGATGCAGATCGTATTTCTCAATATCTAGAAGTCTTTGCAACAAAGTGTTTTCACAAGTAACAAGGTGGCAATCCAATGTGAACCTGTAACTAACAGCCAGAAGCATCGCATACTCTTGCACTAAACTTTTCTACATTTCTTCTACCAGATATCGCTCCTGATTTTCCTCAGCTGATGCTTTTTATTCGATGTTAACTGGGTTAACCATTTAACACCAACGCCTCTGACATCCCAAGGGCACTCAATGCAGGGCGGTCAGCTTGGCTGCAGCTGCCCCTCTGCCTGGCTCTGGGGGTATTTCCCACAATGTCTGCTTTTAATGCCAGTTTTAGAGCTCCCTGAGTGATCAAAAACTTACACTGTGGATCCTGCAACTTTGTGCTCGTGGCAGGTCAAGCCACGTTAGTATCCTTTGGAGATAACTGACGGAGGGAGGACACGCTCACAGGCTCATTGCGGCTTAGTGAAAACTATGTTTTTATTTATTGATGTTTGCTTTTTGAAGTTTTGTTTTTTTTTTTTAAAACAGTGTTATTACAGAGTAAGAGCCCACTACAGCAAACATTCTTTCATCCTCGTAAAAATCATGAAAACTGTAAATTAAATATTAATTCTTTTTTTTTTTTTAACCAAATATCCCCAACAGCAACAACACAAACCAATTTATTTCAGGAGAGAATTTATAACGTCAGCTATGTCTGCTTTGCCCCAAACTAGAAGAGAAGCTTACAGGAGAAAACAACCAAACAATAAGGCTCTAATCTTGCAAGAAGCTTTGGGGCAACAGCCTTGTTTCTCTAAGCTAATGTGTTGACCCTATGAAGCTTTATATTTTAGCCAGCACGTGGTCTGGATACACAGTTCCTAATTTTATCATGTCTCAGGTATCACAGGTACCTAGTTTACACACAGAGAAAACTACTCTTTACATACAGAAGGCTAATTTTAGCTATTCCACTGGGTATTTTTTTCACTGCCTTTTTGTCATGCTGTAGCAATTCAATAACGGTAATATCTGGGATCAAAGACATCGCAGATTTTCAGATGCCTGATTTCTTAACAAAAATGAAGTATCTGAGTTTGCTCTCATCTGGAGACGTAAGAAAGCTGATGTCATCAAATGTTCTTTGAAGGATGGCTTATTCTGGAGGAGTGATACCTGCCTGTATGCTACAGTTACCTGAGTTTATTTATATACAAAAGTGATTTGCATGGAGGTTAGTCCTTTGGTAGCAATGTCTTGGGGAAATCAGTATGAGCTACAATAAAGACATTATCACCATCAGCTCTAAATAGAACGACTTGCTTTTCTGAAACATTGCTTCCTCTGAGTAACAGTTATATGTTTTTTTTCCTGTTATATGAGAAATCCACTCTCTGGGATGCATTATATAGATGTCACCAAAGAGAAAACCCTGTGTATTGTTAGGTTGAAGTGAGGACACAGCTTTGTCTGGTTGGGTGGTTGCAACAGCCTTATTAAATCTCTCGGGAAGTTCTTCAGAAACTGCATCTGCGATATTAAAAGAAAGGAAGGGCAGCTGTACAGAACAATTTTGTGATGTGAAGGAGAAGAAAAGAAGCTTCTTGTAGGATCTTTAGTTTAGTCTGTCATGTACGTAGTGGTCTGAAACAGAGACTATATACATGTTTTTTCACCTGTCTTTCAGTTCTGCTCTGGAGGTGCCTGTCTCAGACTTATCAAAAAGACAAAAAGAAGAAAGAAAAGCCCAACAACAAGCCAGAAACTGAAATGGTTTCTATTACCCATAAAACTAGAAAAGATCATAAACAAACAGCTGAGCTCTCCTCTCCCCGTGGCTGAGGTAAAAACAAATTTACAGAGCTCTTCCATAGGCAGTGATGTTTACCTGATGCTTTGTAACCACCAAACTAGAACAACTTCTCTTTAATTCTCAACATCCTCTGCCCTGACCTGGGATCATAACATGGTTTGTAGGAGGAATTATAAATTCTAGCTACAAACCAGCTGCTGGTGAAGGAGAGAGAAGTCTCAAGTGCACCAGTCTCACAACCTGGAGAGCGTGTCCTAGTAACTGACTTAGTTCCTCAAGATTACTTCCTCCCTGACAGCACATACTCTGTAGAAATACAGAAGAGAGTAGAACAGTTGTTTTTACAATTCTAGACTGAGATACCTTTTTACAGATACCTTGTCTTGACCATCAAGAAGGTTTCGAGAGGCTCTATCCCTGCTCCTCCACTAAGGGATGCTGTCCGGGATCTTAGAGTAGAAGTTGCTCTGGGACACAGCTTAAATACCAAGGGAGTCAGAGAGATACAGGTGGACATTGCCGTTCCAGCAGAGACAAAAGGAAGACAGCATTTTTCACAGAAGTATAAATCAAAAGCAGCACAAAGCTTCCAATCTGTCCCAAGAAGATGGTGCTTCATTTTATGCTGCAGTGGAGCACAAGAAATCAATCCTTCTCTTTCATTGAAAGAAATCCTGCAACTCATGGTTATGGAAATATTGCCTGACAGTTGTGGGGTGGCCTACTCTAGGCTACTCAGGAATACAGTCTTTACAGACATAGAATTTGACCCGAGCAGAAAAGTTTCTAACAGATGCCACACTGCAATCATCTTCTAGGTCACCACATGCCAGCAAGTCTAGGGAAAAAAAATCTGGTGAGTTCCTTACAGTAACACCAAGGTATTTTTTTGTAGCCCAAAATACAACCCGTTGCTGTCCTACAAATCCTACTTTTGATGGAGCCAGCTCAGATGTCCCTGCACCTATGGCACAGCTGACCCACACCCTGGAGGCTCCTTCATTGCTCCCCACGGGGTCGGGAAATCAAAACTACAACAGTATGTTCATCACTCTCTTGTGTGTTGTTGATTACAGAAATTGGTGTGCCTACTCACACAATGAGATGGCCCACTTAAACAAGGAATAGATGCTTATTATAGCTACTGTCTGTTCAGTCACATGCTACTCCTTACACTACAACTTGAGACAAGTGTCAGAGATGGCCTTATGGCCACACAGCAGCCAGACGGGCACCTTTCTTTCAGTCTTTCACATACAAGCTTATAGTGAAGGTAAATCTAGTCTCCAGACGCAGAGACCCCCCTCTCAAAAGTTATGATTTGGGATGTCATTTTTCATTTACATCAACTCTAGGAGATTATAGGAAGGTCTAACTGCACAGCTGAAAGAAACAGAGTAACTTACCCTCAGTGGAAGGACTCTGGCTGGCTGTCTTCTCAAACGCATGTTTATCAGTAGATGGTGCTGTTGCGTTGATGAACTTTCCTAAGGCGTTAACCAGCTCAGTTTCCGGATTTTCTGACCTCCCTAACTTCATTGTGAGCTTTTTGTGATACCTGTCATAACTAAAGCCTATCACTCAATGATATCTCTCAACAATACTTCTTGTCACTGCCTCTGCAACATCTCCATTCTTCAACGTTGAATCCTGGGGAGATACTTATATAAGTATAAACTCAGTTTAAGCCAACTAATCTGGTTGGAATGGCAGCAGTCTATATTGACTGTGCACAGGTAACCAACTGCGCAAGGCCTGGGGCACTGGCAAATTGGACACACTGTTTTGTTTCCTACTTAGAGCATTACCACACATGTGAGGAATGCCAGTGAGGGGCAAAATGTTCATGTAAATTGATGAAGTACTACTGAACACTCCTGACTTAAAACCTATCCCTTGTTTTGTAGATACTATCACCCAGGCATTATGCTGTATACTTTCTGAGGTGGGCCCCTAAAAATATTTCCAATGAAAATGAAAGCTCCTTTTATTAATATCCATACACATTAACTACTTCCATTTCATGGTCATCTTTCAGTGTCCCGTAGGACTCATGAAAAGAGCGGTATGTATCTAGCGACTGCAGGCAGAAATCTGCTGCATCAGAATGCAACCCATACTGAACAACGTGCTGTCCACGCTGGTGGGAACACCTACGCTGCTTCCACAGAGCAGAAATACAGAGCTGCCAGCTGAGACCTGTTTCTGCATGTGATGTTTCCACTGTACAGTTCTTAGTGTTGCTTTTCTGCCCGAGATACAAATGGCCTACTCAACCAACAGCACACAGCCTGCACACAAAGACTTTTCCAGAAGAGCACTAGATGGAGCTCAATTCTAAGTAAAAAAACATACCTAAAAATAGCTTCTCAAGGTCTGTGCTGGGCTGCAGCGCTCCTGCCTTGGGGCACACTACAGCTGTGATGTCAGTGTCCCCTCCAGGCTGAAGATGAAATACCTTCTGAATGTGCAGGTTAACCACCGTTTGAAGGAGACAGCAGCCGCTTCCCACTTTCTAGTGCAGCTCTATTCAAATCCATCGTGCTGCTGCTCCACCGAGACTGGGTTTTAAATAATGCCGAATTTAGGTATGAAGGTGCGGGCATCCGCCTGCAACCCTGTGCCAGAACCGGGAAGCCTTTTGAACAATCTGTTGGCTACTGTGCACACAACGGGCGAGGACTGAAATTCCTCTCCCGTGAATTTACACGTATTCAGACGAAATGCCAGCTGAAGCCCTCCCGAAGCTCAGAAGCAAACTGGTCAAGGGCTGCTTGCACGATGGCATTCGAACCTCACCCTCATCATCACCTTCCTCCAAGAGCCAGCCCACTCCGGGGGATTCCCAGATGACCGGAGCC
>NW_009708219.1:0-21172 GCF_000703405.1 Apaloderma vittatum | reverse complement strand
AAGCTGGTATTCTACACCTGTTTAGTTACATCAGGAAATTACAGTATCAGATACTTTGCAGCTTATATTTATTTCCTAAAACGATTTTTCCAGTATATTATATACAATTCCAGCTTCTGCCTACTAATACAGTGATATTTATATTGAGGTAAGCAGTGCAAAGCAAATGAAACAGAAAGTTGGTGTCTGTGCATAATGAAATACTACTTCCAACCTTTTCCTCCACAGAAAAATGTGACTTAATTTAGTGGTCAGACACTTAATAGTATAAGCCAACTGGAGAGTAAGAAATACTAGTTTCTGTGCATCGCATATCAAAGGACCAGAGGAATAAAAAGAGGAAGCAAATGATAGTATGTTCCAAAAAAGTCCCAAATACTTATTTTAAGGTTGTAAAGTGAAAGGTGCAAGGTTTCTCACTTCGCTGTAACCTTACAGCGTTTGAGAGTTGAACCACGGCAATCTTCCTCTAGCTTCCTACCAGCGTGAACAGAATTCAGGATTTATGAGGTGATACACAGTAACCTTGCCTTCTGCCAGCTTAGCCTTGGTTGAAAATCCACGTTCTTTCTTGGGTAATTAAAAGCTTCAGTTGGCCTTTTGTACTTCCATTTTAAGCCAGAATTGAGCAATAAACAGAAGTGGCTTGGTTTCCTCTGAAAAGGTATGACAATGTAAAGTGCTTAAGTATGAGATATCTTTCTAGTCCAGATGCTTTTAAAAACACAGGCAATGAAGATGAGTTTGTTATAGGAATCAGACTACAACAGTGCAGTCTGGAGACCTGAAAGTTTGCAGAAAATGAGCTATGTGTCCCTGTAGACGAGCTGAATAAGTGAAAGTGGTGTATCCTCTCAATAAAGAAGGCAAACTACATATTAGGCTGTAATAGCAAGAGCATAGAGAGCAGGTTGAGGGAAGTGGGTTTTTCCTTCTCTTTGTCACCTGTGAGACTTCATTTGAAATACTGTATTCAGTTTTGGGCTCCCCAGTACAAGGAAAACATGATATACTGGATTGAGTCCAGGAAAGGGCCATCAGGATGCTAGAATGTATTATATGCAAGGAGAGGCTGAGAGAGCTGAAGAAGAGAAGGCCAAGGGAAGACGACATTGCTATCCTAAGCTGTCTGGTAGGTAGTTACAAAGAAGATGAAGTCAGACGCTTCTGGTAGGTGCATGGTTATAGACGATGAGGCATCAGTATGATGAGGTAAATCCAAATAAATAATAGCAAAACTATTTTACATTGAGGGTGGTCAGACATTAGAACTGGTTACCCAGAGAGGTTGTATAATCTCCGTTTTTGAAGAGCAGAGGACCTCAGCTAATCACACATGCCTTAAACTCAATGATCTCCTGAGAGCTTTTCAATCTCTGTTCTAATTTCATAGTCTGTCAGAAGTGGTAGAAAATTTTACTCAGAGACACCATTCTGTAAAAGGTTTCCCTTGGGGGGATATTTCAAAGTGACCAGAGGGTACTGATTGTGGAAGCTCTGAGCATGCAAAACAGAAAAAGTGTTTAGTCAGTGTTGTTCCAGCCAACAGTTCTGTTTCTCTCCAGATAGCCATGAGAGAGAAAATTACTTTCTGACATTGGATGTATTCAGGAGGACTGTTGTATCTCTCACTGAATCCCTTCAAATTTCTTCAGCTTCCACTAGAAAGTAAGTGGGTTTGCTTGCCCTTGTGATGCTACCCTCGAGATGGCAAGTATGTATGCAGTTTCCAGATGAACTAGAGACAGTACACTTATATTTTTTAGGCATTTCTCTATTGTCTACTTTTACAGCATTCAGGTTATGTGTGCACTGACATTCTGGATTTCAGGTATGTGATACCCAATCAAAACGTTATTTGTTCTGGCATACACAATGTGATTTTCATGTTGGTGTAGCATGCAGAGGGGAAGTCTTGCCCTTCATCAGAACAGAAGATCTGTTCTTCTCTGTTTTGAGCCTCTGCCTATGAATTGGATGATGTACTTGTTCTCACTAGCAGTGACTCCCCAGAACAGGTAGCGGTATGAGAAACTAAAGTCTTATCTGCAAATTGGGGCCATATATTTGTACTGTTGAAGTTGACCTGTTTTCTGGTGGTGCAACAGACCAACTGGAGTTTACTAATATATTTTGCATTAAGACTTGAGATAGTCTCTACAATTAAACAAGATGTTCTGTTGTTTGTGTTTATTCTGAGATAGCAAGGTATTAATAGCACTTACATAGAGCTCTTTAAAGCTTACGTCACTTTGTGGATTACAACGTGAAGTTTGAATTAGAATACGTGGGTTATTTGTCCTTTTCAGACTGGCAAGGACAGAAGTAAAAGCACTTGTTGTGAATTTATTCAGTAGTGGACCGAGAGATGCATGACACAAGTACGCTGATGGTGAAAACTGTCATGTAACTTGTCACTGTGTTTCAGCCCGTCAGAAGCTTCTCCCCATGTTCACGGCTTCCTCTCACAGGAGAGGAGAGTTTTGTGCTGTTACCTCTCTTGATGAAGATTCCAATCTCAGCGAAAAAGTTACCAGATTCCTGTGTTATGAAGTGATGAGTTTCTTGCATACAAAGCCAGCTTAATACTTTCCTTAATACTTAATACTTAATACTTATTATTCTTTTGAATAATAATAGTGCATTTTTACAGTAACAGGATTATTTAAATTGTTGTTTAAAGCTACAGAGGTTAAATCTTCTGAATTGTTTATTCACCATTCATACACGTCTTAGATTTGTTACTATTTTTTCACATAAGTAAGTTAAAATTGGGGCAAGGAATAGCTAAAAGAAAGACAACTGTTTCTTTCTTTTTTTTTTTTTCCTAATTATTTGCCTACAGAATTTTCTGAAGAGACTTGAATGTAGTGGTATTCATCATAGGATGACAGTCATGTCCACATCATTTGTACTTGTGGTGGTAGATCTAATAAAGATAAGGAAAACTACATGAGAAAAGGGACAAAATTCATTAACTTACTGTAGCAAAGTAATTAAACCTGTGTTAGTGAACAGGTTATCATAGTGCCGTCTGATGTAATGAGCAATTTGTCTTGCAACCAGGATGAATGCTAATACTGTATTCCTTTTGTTGTTGTTTATGTTGACAGGAAAAGAGAAGATTTTTTTAATTAAGGGGGAACTTTTCAACCTGAGCTGCTCAGAGAGCAGTAGAGTTGTTATATATGAAGTGTATGTCCATTTGGTGATTCCATCCGTTCTATTTGTTTGTTTGCTTGCATGTTTTCACTAATAGCCTATTTTGTACTTGGTACAGGTTATTGCCTATGTGCCTGGTTGTGGACCTGTGTAACTAACTTATAACCCGTGCTTTAACAAGGGAAGGCAAACAGTTTGTTTATATATGTATTGGACTGAAATATTCTTAAAATCCTCAATTTATTTCTAAACTGTCGGAAATCTATAACACTTTCATTCACTTGCATATCATAATTTTGTGTGTTTGCGCGTGCATGTATTTAACTAAGAAGTTGTTGTTTCTCAGAACTTCAGTCTCTTTTGTTGCAAAGAAAATTGGCAAAAAGAGCTCTTTTTGCCAAACCATACTTTAGCTGTATTGATTCATTTGGAAACGTAAAATTCTTCAGAATAGGCCTGCATTTAATTCATAATGTTGTAAAACAGTATGAATCAAATTTATGTTGTGCTACAGTTTGCACAAATATATATATATGCTAGAGAAGAATTTGGTTTTCAAGAATAAAATGTGAAAGGCATATGAAGAAATTAAGTTACTTATAACCAATAAGTACAGATCCCATATTTTCAACATATTATTAGTTACTTTTATTTTAATATTTTCTACAATGTTCATCAAATACAAGAGAGAAGCTTTAGATGTCAGCTTAAGTCTTAGGCCCGGTGTTTTAATTTTTCATATATCTACATTTATTTGCTCTCAGTTGTTCATTAATAATTCTGTTAAATTCTAAAGTTGCATAGTGTATAAAGCACTATGAACTTCAGAGTTACTCATACTATCTGCATTAGACAATTTTCATCAGCTGTGTTAATCAGTTGTTGGGTACGATGACTTTACAGTGTTTACTGTTTGTTAAGTAGCTGAGAGTAGGCGGTATGAATGTTTCATGGCTTCTTGAGATATTTTTCTTTTTTTTTCAGATTCTAAATTGTATCTTTATCCATGCCCTTTAAACCGCATGAGTATGTTGGATAAAAAAGGAATAGAAATGTCACAATCTGTCTTCGTTATTCAAAATTCCCAATTGCAGAAAGAAGTACAGGGAGTGTAACTGTGAAAACTGCATTTGAAGTGTGTCCAGGTGCAATGGGTTGACCCTAGTCAGCAGTGAAGCACCCACTTGGCCATCAGTTTTCTTCCCCCACAGTGGAATGGGGAAGAGAAAAAGCTGAGAACTCCTGGGTCGAGATGAAGCAGTGAAGAGCACAAGAAGGAATTTAATCACTGTTTGTCACTGGCAGACAGTTGTCCAGCCGCTTCCTTGTGTACTTGGGAAGATGAAAGCCCTAACCACAAACCCCTTCTTCCTCCTTTCCCTCGACTTTGATTGCGGAGCACAGTGTCATATCGTAGGGAACATCCCTTTGGCCAATTTGAGTCTGTTGTCCCAACTTCTGGCACACCTCTGGCCTACTCATTGAGATAGGCATAGTGGCAAAAAGGAAAGCAGGATACTGTGCAAGCCAAAGCACGGGTGTGTTAACAGCACTGGCTTAATCACAAGTCCAAAATAGAGCACCATACAGGCTGCACAGGATTAGCTCCATCCCAGATGGACCCAGCACACCAGGGAAGGCATCATTCTTTCAGATGAACAGTTTACTTTTTCCTTGTAATATTGTTATGAACAACAAAGAATAGGAACATCTGTAGGTTATAAATACAACTTCTGCTTAAAACTCTGCCTCCTTCTTGCTAAAAATGTGTTAGAGACAACAGAGAGAACTGTACGAACATGTATGTGCTTATTTAAAAAAAAGAAAATTAAAAAATTGATGACTGTCAATTGATGAGTTTTGTGACTGTGTTTGTGGCTGTGTTTATGCCACCATTAAGGGACTGTTTTCAGCCTTGCTGTTGTTTACTTTTTAACATCAAAATCCGTATTAGTTGTCAATGCTTAATTAGGTGCTTTGTAAACATGCATTTCACATTGTGTTGACCTTCCGTTAATTTCATTCATGATTATGTGTAATATTATATTTCTTTCTATGGATTTTCTCAAAACAACAGATGGAGGTAAAAAAAAAAAAGAAATTTATTAATAAATATTTTCCTAAAGCTAACCCACTGAAGAATTTCTGAATTCATGTTAGTACTAGTGCTGAAGGAAGAAAGGGAGAAGATAATGGATCAAAGGCTATCCTGCTGTGCATAAAGTTTTGGTTTTGCCTGAACATCCACTATATGGTAGAACAAGTTTTGCTTGGTTTGAAGGAGAAAAGTTCACAGATGGATACAGCTCTGACTTTGGATGATTTTTCTGCTAGCTGTTAAGTCCTGGCAGGAGGTTGCCATGCATGACTTCTTTTGATACGCATTTACCTTTCATGCCTGTGGATATTCTGTGTTCTCAGAAATGGGGCTTAGTAAGATGTTTTTAGAAATCCTTGGAAAAAAATCATTGTTTTGCTGTTGTAAAGGCCATAATGTAGAGTAAAAAGTCTCAGGCTTTTTCTGCTCCCTTTCAGCTCCCACAAACACACTTTCCTATGTCACTAAACCATCGTGTGGTTACAGCAGTGAGTTTTGCCTGCTGTTTACAGCATGAATGGAAGGGGAACCAATTATTTTATAAATCTATAACTTTGACTTTACGAGAAGCCTTTACAAGTAGAGGGTATGTGTGATCTAGTGTCGTTGACTTCAGTATTCATATCTTTCCTGGTTTTGCTTATTTGCTGAATTTCTCTCTGCTGCAGTTTTCAGTCTCTGTGCAGAGGATGTAACTGAAGACTAATTCATCCTGTCCCTCCCCATATTGTTGCATGCAAACCAAAGAATCAAAGAAACCTAAACCAGCTAAAATGTCTTATTTTGCTAATAACAGTTCTTGTTACGTTCCATGAAAAGTAGTGCAGTATTTGTCCACGATCAATGTAATCACTTTCTAAGAGTAACTGGAATGATGATACCCTGAGATGGCAAAAACTAATGCCAAAGTCAGCCAAATTGTGAAACATAAAGGACATGTTTCAGGTGGCCGTGCTTAATTGAGCTTTCAGTATTTGGGCAAAGAGTTGATTTGCATACTTGAATATATTTTGCATGTTATTTGATCACTAACTAATCAGTGCATACAGATGGCAATCAGATTTCTGATCTGAATACATAAATAGCACTCTGTGAATACAAGCAATGACTGTGAAGCTGCAGATTGGGATCTCTGCTCAGTTGGAATTCAAGATATTAATACATCTCCTGTGATTACGCAAGCGGAAGAAGTGAGGGTTTTTTCATTAGTACTTTGAAAGGACTTGCTAATTTATTCATATGTAGAGGATATTTTGTTGAGAAAGTAAAAATTGGCTGCGGACTGACTCCAACTCTGTATCCCAATTTTTTATTCTTAAACTTTATCTACAAGCGTGATACACTTCCTGAGGAGCAAATGCATAGAATGAGTACTTTCAGTACTGTCAGAGTACTGTCAAAGTGCGTTTCCCCTTTCTCAGTCCTTCACCTTCCCTGTGGACAGGAAAAGTTTGTGTGCACTCTATCTGAATGTGCCCACGTGGTCTTGTGTGTTCCATTGAATTTCATTGAGGTTACAACACTGTAATTGATTCTTGCTTCCTAATTGCCGTAAGTTTTGTTAGCAGTTAAGCAATCTATTTGGATGGGTCTGAAGTCCATCTTCAGACAAAAACTGATGATTCCAGTTGCTGTTTTTCTGTATTTCTCCTTATTTTTAATGCTGTGTTACCCAGGAGAACTGGTAAATTGCAACTGAAGAGCATGACACCTTTTCCGAAGAGTACTCCATTGTGCTGACCTTTTAAAATAATTAGTATGCTGAAAGCTCTTTGTATTTCCAAATTTGAGTATGTGGAGCAGCTCTACTCCTGTGTACAGGTAGAGGTTCAAAATAGTGAGATTCTTGGAAAATGCACTGATTCTTTGTAATATAAGTTATTAGTGAGACTTGATTTCAAGTTTAGTTCTTTTGCTTATCTGAGTTGGAGAGTTCAGCTTACTGCTCTGATTAAAATGTTCAAACTAAAATTCTTTGAGTCCTGAATATCTACAAATCAAGAATATCTATAAAAATACTAAACAATTTGTATATGTTCTAAAGAACACACTTTAGAACCATATGAAGAAGTCTTTTAAGTTTTGTGGTGGAAGAAAGGCCAAGCTCTATGTTTTTATGCACTATAACATGTTTTGTATTTTTTTATTCCAGATAGTTAGGCATCTGAGAAGCACTGTAAAGGATTATAGGCTTTGGAGGCAGTAAGGAGGGAGATTTAAGCATTTAAGTGGAGACGTCCAACAGCAGTTTGTGTGAGAAAATAGTGAATCAGTGAATATTTTATAATTGATACCATGTCCAGCCCAGTACAATACTAATTTGAAAGGGGAGAGGAAGCTCTAGTCATTCTGCCAGTGGAATAAAGCTGAACTTGTAGATTGCTATTACCGTCAATATTTCTTCAAACATTTTTATATTTCTGTAAAACATTCTATTTTTGTGATGTGTTTCAACAATTTGCTGAGAGTGAGATCTGTTAGGCTGCTTTACTTACCAGTCATGCAAGATGCATTTTTTAAAACTTTCTAAGTGGTGAGCCTCAAAATGTTTCTTCTCTTCTAGATTTACTTCTTTTCTATCTTGCTGTTCAGTGGTCCATAGCCACTTCAGCCTTGGAAGTGATTTCTTTCCATGAGTGTTGTCAACTATAAAACTCATGCTGTTGACCTTTCAGCAGAGTTTCTCCTGAAAATAATTAAACTTCAGAACCATATTTCTTTCAAGGAACTTGACCTCTAACTGGCTTGACTCCCCAGCCTGTTCTGCACTTAACTGAAATTTCTGAGATGGTAACATCATTAAGGATGCAATTTCCTTTCCCTCTGAAATATTAACTGCATTGGCAAAAGCCCTTCCTACGAGCATGTTCACATAAGCAAAAAGCCACTGTTCAAGGGAAGACACTGAGGTTGCTTGTTGCATTAGGGTATTCATTGCGTGTGCTGCAGTGACAAAATGAACTGATTGCTGTGTTAGGTGAATCTCTTCTCTCTGGCATGTCTCTTATGACTATAGAGATTATAATCCAGCATCATAAGCCTTGTAATACTTGTAATACATTGTAATAATTGTGTGATTTACTGTGAAAGTTCATTGGATATACAAACTATGTTTTTGTCGCTTGTTATGTTGCAAAACAAGATGCCACTGATTTTTGACTGAAACTACTGTGTAGCTGTTCCATTACTACAAGTTTACTCAGCAGCAACCTATAACACGAGATTATTTTTCATGTAAAAATTGTAGGATAAATGGGTTTTATATGGTCTATTATTCACTATTAATTCATATTAAATGGAGTAATCAAGTAGAATAAGGCAGCTGTTCAAAATAATGAGATTTTCTTTCATCAGAATAGATAGTTGTTTTAAATAAGTCATTAATCATGTAGTTAAAGCACTGATTAAGAATATTAATTCATTTGCTTGCCTTTGTCTAAATTTGATGCAGGGGCAAGGCTATAATAAAAGAAGGTGATAACGCTATTTATTAAAAAAAAAGTAATATTGCTGGTTTCTTGTATATCATTTGCTCTTCATCATCTGTGCTTCACTTATTGGACCTAATCTTTCAAGCTCTGGGATAGATTGGTTTAATATTTTCCTTTGTGGAAGTACTGTGGGACTAGTCAAATTAATTTCAAATACCTGTGCGCTTTCAGAGGTGTCAGTGAGTGGTCAGACCTCCAGGCTTCTGGGGCTCCCCAAACACCTTTGCTGCTCCCATTGGCTTTGCTGTGTTGACCACATCATACACAGCCTGGGTAAGCGTGCGCGCGCTTCGTGGTGCCTGTGCAGGGTGCTGAATCTGCCCACGGTTTAGACTATTGTCTCTCGGGCAGGGGAGGAAGCACCTCCTGCCTATGAACCTCCCAGTGTCTGGCAGCACAGCTCGGCAGTGCAAGGACCTGCTTTCCCACAGGCTAAGGAGTCGGAGGCTTGAAACTCAGACACATGAAACTTGGAAGTTATGATGACAGTGTATAAAATATGATCTAGAAATAAGAATGGTTACAGAAAATTGTCTGTTAGATAGTTAAGGATAGTGGTATCAGCACAGATTGTTGCACCCTACTGTTTAAACTCCTTTTTTTCATTCAGGTTTGGGCACAGTTGGGGAAGAAGTGGAGTGAGTCACTCCACTTGATGTGAGCATCCAGCAATGGGCTGTGACTGGTCACTAATTCTACACTGTCCATGTCTCAGCCTTCCTTAACTGATGCAAGGCTACTCTTTACATTTTTAGAATGAAGGCTTCTGTTTATATGCAAAAGCGTATAACTTCTTGTGTTTGCCATTTTTCTCTCTCATAACAAACCACCCTATTTTTCTCTTTGTTTGAGTAAAATAAAAAATGTGATAATACATTCCACCCTTTTAATTCTGAGGACAGATACAAACCAGCAGTTTGAAAACTATCTCTCTTCCCCTATCGCCACTTCCACAGACACAGAAGCTTCTGCTTTCATAAATTTTAGAAAAATTAATTTATTTTCTCTAAAAATTAAAGGCTTAAAATATAACAAACAGTTCCCATAGGAAATTTCAAAGACACTGCAGGGTAAGCGAGAAGATTTTCATGTGACTGTAAACATACCTTGTTTTTCCATGGCTGAGCAGCCCAGAAGTAAAAAATATTAATTTTATCTCTTAAGCAGTTATCAGCTAAAATATTGTAGTAGCTTTTCAGAGCTTTCAGACTCTAATTGTATTTCAGAAGCATAACTCTTAAATGGATCTCTTGTGCAAGAGTCTTAAGATCAACGTTTTAAAATATAACTGTAAACTAACACTTCATAGATGTAAATTGTGAAAGGGTTTTTTGTTCCTTTCTTCCTTTCCCAGCTTTTGAAATCTCACCTCCAGGTCAGGTTAGAAAAGAGCTGTACATGGACTGGAGTTAGTTGCTGGAATTCAGTATAAATTTAAAACAGACAGCCCCCATGCAATTAAATGGTGTTTACAGCTGGGGTTACTAACATCACTTTGTAAAAGCTTCTGATAAAAAGAATGTGCCACTCCAATGCTACACACCAAAGGAGGATATAGAATAGAAGCATGTTTGAAGGAGAATACAGCTCCTTGGTGCAAAACTATGAACACTGTTGTGTTAGAAGCAAAGATCTTGAGGGTGTTAACACTCCATCTTCTCTCCTTCATGAACACTGAGACCAATTTTGTGCACCTTGGCTGTAGTGAAGCTTTGGATTATGTACAGAGTGCTAATTATGATTTGTCTTGTTGATTAAGTAATGTTTTTGCCCATTATTATGTTATTCTGCTTTTGTTGATATTGCCCAGTGTTACAGTTGAGGCTCAGAATTGTATTCCTTTTGTTAGGCGAGATATTTTTCAAACTTCCCTGTTGCCTTCATGTCAGGTAGTGATCCTTGGTAGTGCTTGAGTGTTTCTCATGAAGAAAGAAATAGATGGCAGTGCTAAAGCCTTATTCTGGTACTATTTGTTGGAAATGGAAGCTGTGTGATGTATCTACAAATCTAAGCACTCCCCTCGAAGCACCAAAGTGAAAAGGAACAGGTTGGCCATGGCTCTGCTTGTGTTATTACAGGGAGCTGCTATAGGGACGTGTGACAAGGCCACAGAGTCTCTGAACTAGGGGCAACAAGGATCACCATGAGCAGTGTCAGGGCACACAGGGGTAACTCCTAGAATTCCTACTTGTGGCAATGCAGTTTGTCAACTGCTTGTGCCCCAGCTGTTGCACTCATGGCAGAGTGTGTTTGGTCTCCAGACAGAAACTTGTCCTATTGATTTAGCAAGCACATCTTCAGAAATGGCAGTAAATTCTGGTTATGGTATGCATTCACCTCTGCAGAGATTGTGTTCCAGAGACCTAACTTGCATCTAATCCCTCCCAAGTCTTAAGACACTTAAACCCACTGTACTCTGGCTCAGAGCTTTGTGTCGATGCAACATGCAGCCTAATTCACTATTTAGAAAGGATTGGTTTGTTATTGCTGTACTGAAACAATTTGACTGGTTTAAAAGGAAAAAAATAATCTACAGCTAGCATTTTAACATTGCAGGAAGAAATGGCCTAAAAATATGAGGACCTGTACTTCTTTTATATGAACTGTTTTCCTGTAGTCACTTCTATATTCTCATGGGGAATTATTTCTGCCTACAGCTGTTTTTTGTTATAGAAACAATTTTTTCCGTAACAGTATCTTTATGCTTTCCTGTAAAACAGTTATAACCAATATTTTTGCAGTTTCCTACATAAGCTAGATATGATTATGATGCATTTTGGATTTCTTCTAAGAGGGACCTTTAGAAGAATCATAGTCATGTCTCGGGTTTCAGACAAGATAGCAAAGCTGGCAGCAGCGGTGGCTACTTTTCAAAGTGTTGCAGTGGGTATCTCAAATCTATAAATGTGTTTGCAGGAGAAAAGATAGTAAAATCATGAAGAAAAAAACAGCAACAGATAATGGTAGTTATACTAGCTCTTTGGGAAGAAAGAAAAGAAACCCGCGGTAGGACAGGGAGACAAATTGTGAGGAGTGATGGGATATTTAAGCCCTCAGTTTTTGATCTGGGGTGGGTTCAGGTGGGTAGATAAAGGAGCAGTAGTGTTTTAGAATGGAAATTCTGGAGGGAGATCTGAGGCTTTAGAACACTTGGTGCCACCAAGTGTCTCAGCATCTGTAAATAAAATACTGTGTTTGAGTGGAAGGGGTGGGGGATTGCTTTACAGAATAATGGGTAAGGAAGGGACTAACAGTGGGATGAAAAATAGCGAGATGGATCAATGATTTTTGATCCATAAACAGAAGTTCCTAGGCCAAACTGGAAGAATGCAAGACAACAACTGCATTCATAATAATATAGGCACAGGAACAAGAAATACGCCATAAGGTGCCTGTAAAGTTTCTAATGTCTAGGTTTAAAATGTACGGGTAAAGAGAGGGTCTCCTGAAGGACCTGTGAAGAGACCATCATTCTAATGAATAGACTGCTCTGGCAGTCTTGCTGCAGTCTTGGATACTTCTGCAGTTCTATCAAAACTCTATTTGTTGCTGATTGCCTCGGTTCTCTTTCTGAAGAAATGCAAAAAATCTCCATGACTAGAAGGACTAAGAAATATATGCTGAAATGTGGGATACATCACCATTTCCTGGGAAACAAGGTTAAAGTGAAAAAAGATTTACTTAAAATGCTATTTCATACCTTACTAAACTGCTTCCACCGTATGCATCCTTCTTCTTGCAATAAATATTGTAGAATAGGAATGCTTCATTGATATGCTGGGCAATGTCTGACACAGACTAATGTTACCATATGATTATTATTCTAAAAATCATCTACGGTGCCTGATTTCCTTCAGCGTATTTGTCAGTGGATGTGATTGCAGGGAATATTTGCATTTGTGCAAATACTGTTTGGAGTATAGTTCAAACATCAACTATTTTACATAATCTGGAAATTGGGTAGGTTTAACATATCTCTTAAATTTCATGTCTGTATTTATTAACAGAATCTCCCAAACTGACTCTGAAGTTGTGAGATTATGGGACTATTTAGGATCTCTGTATTTATATTCCTTTAAACTCCTGCCTAGCTGTCCATGCAGAAGTGTTTCTGCTTTTTAGAGTGAATGTTTTTTCTTTTGCTTATCTCTGCTTTGGGGAACCCAGTCTCTGGGATTTCTGGAAGTTGAGAAAAGCATTTAATTTTGATGGTACAGCATGATTTCATTCTGATCTGTCTGTGGATTAGTATATTTTCATCCTTCTCTCATTATGGCGAAACATGCATTTCAAAGGTAAGCAATTATTTTTCATTATTTATTCCTTCAAGTGAAAAATTTCCTTTCCTCAAAGTATTTATCTTTAGGATCTTTGTACAGGTCAGAAAAATGCTGACGTCTGTGAATAGTACTTCATCTAGATGTGTTTGTATCCATTACTGGAGCCACATTACACAGGAAAATGAAAGTCCTGTCTTTTGTCCTGGATAATCATATTTTTATCCTTATGCCACTACTTTCTCCCTTCTAATGGTCATTCAAGATATTAATATATCGTCTATTAACCATCATTCTTTATTCTAGGAAAATATTCTTCATGTGCAATGGGCACAAAATTCCTCAGTAATTGTACAACTAAGTGTGCTATTACTGTTTCCACCTATAAATTCAAACCTGCTGACATTTTATCTGCCTCTGTGAATCTAAAATGAAATTTCTAACATCAAGCCCACACAGAACAAATCTTTGGCTGCCAATTGCTATTATAAACAGGTGTGTTGAGAAGCCAGAGGGCTGCAGTAGGAAAGTGCTGGTTTTCTCTTCCTCAGTGAGAGTCCTAGATTCTGCATGAAATGATGTTGCATGTTCACACAACCGCGTGTCAACTGAAGATGTGTGTTACTGGTGTATTAGTGCCAATAATGTGATAGGAGCAATGTCCGGACTGAAGGGGGAACTGGCAGAGGAGTGATCAGAGCGGGCTCAGGCTAACAGTGTGTTGATGAGGAATCTTTCGAGCAAATCTGGCCTGTGGGCCCAGGACTCCAGGCGTGATGCCCTGTAGGATCCCTCTTGGAGAGAAGTACTGTTTGAGAGGCTATCCTGAAACAGCTTCTGTAGCTTGTAGATGCTCAGTGCAAATAAGGCTCTTGTGGTGGTGAAGAGTATTCACCTCCTCACATGGCAAAGATAGCAATTCTATTACTGATTGAAGACTCTAGATGCAGAACTTCTTGAGAACAAGTAGAGTCTTACTGAAAGACCAGTCAGGATATTTGATTTCATATAACCAACCTTAGAGCATTACTTACATTGTGTGCAATTCTCTATACTTAGTCAAAACTATGTGTTCCTTATTAGAAAAATCCTTTCATTCCTTTTGAAAACTCAGTAAATTAGGGAATGCTTTGCAAGAAACAGCAACTCAGTTATCTGTTATTTGTAGTGTAAGAGACCATCGTGATTGTTTTCAGAAAGCATTTTTATGAAAATGAGCAGTTAGAAGGAAAAAGCCCTGTGATTATACTGAAGTGGAAAGTTCTGATAAGGCCTAACCTGAAAATATTTTGAGTTTGACTGTCTTAGATATGCCATTCCCCATTTATCCCATTATATGTTTCATGTGTGTATGGGGAGAGGAAAGCAAATGTGCTGTAAAGAAACTATTATACAATCTCCATCTGAGCACGTATTTTGAATGCCAGTCACTCAGGCAGGTGGGACTCTGCTAAAGCTAAGTTGAACATTGGCTCACTGCTGAGAATGAGAAGTACAATGGCTGTATACTTTGATGCTAGCAAGTCAGACTTTTGAAATCCTTAATCCTATGTGGAAAAAACATGTGATATAAGAATTTAATGAATTTCTACTTATTTTCTACTGTGTTATTCTGTATAGGTTTCAGGATCATCTGCCTCTTCTGTTAAACCAGAACTTGGCACTTCTGTTTTCAGTTTTTGTTAAAATTGTTTCTAATTTTAGCCCATGGAACAGTAACATGAATATGTAGTACTACATTTTTGGAGTTGCTTCTTATTATTCAGATTCAGTGAAGTGGGCCATTAAGCAATTGTCAGGTAAAGATGCTAGAATAAAAATGTTTATTATTTGCATGAAGGTTGTACTGTTGTCTCAGCTTCTTCTTGCTTTGCTGACTTCCCTGCTATGGGCTGCCATCATGCACACAGGATCACACAAGGTTTGAGCTTTCGTTTACTGTACGTGGTTACCTAAGTCCTTTATATTGCTCCCACTGGGTAGTCTAGAGATGTTTTTTTGCATTCCAGAACTGGTATTTTCCAGAGTTGCTTAATTTGTCCATGTATAATTTTCTCTTTTGAGTATTCTGCTTTATTAACCAGTGCAGTATATTAAGTGTAAAATAGAGCAGTTTGAAGCTATTTGGATAGGACAACCACAGCAGTGTACCTGAGAAAATAAAATCTGAATGAATTGAGAGGGGAGGAATTGCTCCCTTTAGTTCACATTATAACATGTGTCAGGCTGATAATGTATTGATCTTCTTGTTTCCATGGTTTCAGATTTTCAAAGGCTCAAGAATGTTGCTTGTCCTTTATCTTGTATTTAGACAAGACATGTTACAGTGCAGATACAGACACTCATTCTCTGCTGGTCCTGAGCATGTGATTATGATAAATGGTTAAGTCTATGAGTGGATGCTGCTTTATGGAACTAGTGGAAATTAGTATAGGGTTGAAAATTGGAAGGTGATGGGGATTTTGTTGCTCACTGCAAAGAGAAGCCTGTTTGACTTCTGAAATAGGTGAAATAGGCATTCAAAAAACACAAGTCACTGCATTATTCTTAATAAATATGGCATTCTTCTAAGGGTGAAACTTAAAGGTGGAAAAGTATTCAGTTTCTTTGCAGTACGAGTGATCGAGAGTTGAACAGCCGTTAAATTCTGCAGCTAGTAAGCACGGGTTCATACAAGCTCATTTATTTTATGAACATCAGTACTTGAATTCTCAGGCAGTCTCTTAGAAGTTTAGACTTGGCCACAGCAGTAGCCTCAGAGAGTTTCCTAGATCCCTTTGCATCTGCTAAGTATTAATGTGGATCAAAATAAAGACTTGTTTACGCAGTACACATGTATTTGAATGTTACCTTAAAAAGGAAAGCAAAAGTTACAGCAGCTTCAGCTATCCCCAGATTGCTTTAGCATGTGCTAACCAAATGCCTTTCTGCAATGCATTTCCTTATTCATCTCTTTCACTATGCAGAAAAATCTAGTGGAAATACACGTGCCCATATCAAATATTGTATAAACTGGCAGTGCAAAGCTTAGAATAAGTCTATAAAACACCACCTTTGCATTTTAAAATGCTGTCATAGGTGTGTGACTCGAAGTTGCCTGACACATCTCTTAGACCTTTTATTAGTGATGGGGTTTCTTCTTTGCAGCATGGGTGTGCGCAGACATGGATCTCCCATGTTCACCTTAACCTGCCACTCCGGTCACTCCTAGGAGCACTTTTGTGCTCTCAATACTCAATGGATTTCTAGTGTTCTGACACAGGCCAAAGCAAATGGTGACTTTTAAACATGACCTGTGTCTGTAGTCCTTTTAATAGTAGGACTATGTAAATTGAATTAATTACTGATTAGTTGGGTCTGTAATACCAATTATTTGGGAAAATGTTCAGTGCTGTTTGGACATAGGAGAAGCATACTATTTTGTTTGCAGTCCCAAAGTCGAAGTTCAGTTATGTGTCATGCGTATTTAATTTCTAATATTTCGTTCTGAAAGAACTCGAAAGCTCTGTACCATGAACACATGACTAATTTTCTACATATGGGTAATCTCAGCACTTTAAAATTAGATTTTAAATGTATGTTTAAAGTAAATGCATGAATACTTCATTGAATTGAGCACCACATAATATTTCTAGCAATCAATGGTAAATCTTTCTAAGAGCAATGTATTTTCCTTAATCTGTGCGAGTCAGGGTGACAATTTTGTTATGGTGTGTAAGCACTGTCAGACTACACATGAGATAGGTTTTAAGGTGTGTTTTGTGACCTGTTCACCTTACCTTAATAGGAAGTCCCATTTCATACATGTAAGTGCTGAAAGTAATATAATTTATTTGTTGTAAATGAACAAAAAATGTTATTGTTGTCCATAGTACCAGGGAGGAGAAACTCTTGCATGTTTAAGCCCGCACTGCACCTCCTACTCCTTTGCTGCAATGTTGAACTGTTGTTTTTTGTGGCCAGTAAATCTGAGGATTGATATCTATTAAACAGCATTCCTTCAAAGTGTTCCATAGTTCATATTCACACTCCTTACTATAATTATAGATTAAAGGCAAGTTCCTCCTCCACCTGCCCCCAGATTTCTAAAACATTGCTTTATGTTACTTGTAATTTTGTGTGGAAATAAGTCTGGTGGTTTTTTTTACGTAAGGGAATGATTTAAAGTGAATGGTAACAAGCTGGTAGCTCCACCAGACATAAAATAAGTGGGAACATACGCATCTAGTTCCAGTCACAAGAGCCTTTAATAAAAACAAAGTATTGCTGTACTAATAACATCAGCAACATGTGTTGAGATGCTGTTAACTATAAGGGATACAGTGCATCCCCTAAATATCCTCTAAATTAATTTAGCTCCAAAGGATAACTATTTTTGTTTGTAACATTAAAGCAATACTAAACAACAAGAAGTCATAAAAAGGCTTTGAAAGGACAACATTACTGATAATTCCATAGACTTTGCTGAGGGTATGCAGTGATTCCTTGTGTGTTCCCGTAAATGATTCTGTGATTGGATTTATATTGTTTTTAAACCTTTCTTCACTACAATGTCACATTGGATCACTTTGAATACTGGTGTTTAAGTTATGCAGCGTTTATTGCTCAATTTATAATGTCATTCCTTGTTTTCAAATAATGAGCACTACATGTTTTCAACAGCTTTTAATTGCCATGTGACATCAAAGATAAAGATGTTATTTTTTTTCTTTTCTATCTTTTTAAATTATCTTTACTAATTATAGATTCCTTTGCATATAATGATGCAGTAGAGTAAATGGATGTCTACAGGATAATGACGCACTCTTCCTCTTTTTTTTTTTTTAACATTTCTCTAGAAGATGTACACATGTTGTCCTGATATTTTTAGAGAAATATCTGTATAGAAGAATAGATAAGTATGTCATTGTGGCAGGTATTTCCTCCCCCCAGCTAAGCTGTTGCTAGGCAGATTCCAGGGAATCTGCCACCTGGGCTAGTCCAGGCTTGTCTAGCTGGTCAGGACTCGGTTACACCCAGGAAGGTGGCCAGCAGCCAATGGGAGGTGGGCCGCCAGCCAATGAGAAGCCGAGATGGCTATGATTGACCACAGTCATCATTGGCTAGGTTTTAAAAGTGGGCTTTGCAGTGGCCATGTTGGAGTTACCTCATGGCAGTGGCCTGAGGAGGTGTCCCCCTTGGTCTAGGGGATCCCTAGGCAAGGTTGACCAGGTGAGAAAGGGAACCCCCACCTGGTAAAGGTACCCCCTGGCAAGGTTAAAAGGGAGAACGGGAATCCCCCCTTTTTATGGTACCTTAGTGAGAACAATCAAGACGAGAACGGGAACCCCCGGCTTGATTGAGGTGAGTGTATGATAATCTGGATTATCATTCTTTTGTCAAGGGCTAGTGCGTGAGCTTGATCTTTGTCTCAACCGATACAGAACCTTTAAATTGTTGGGGAGCTTATATCCTGTAAATAAATTTAAATTTAACCATACGTGTGAATTTATTTTTCGGATATGGGCGCGCTCCTCACCTCCTTCTTTACAGTCATGTTTTCCTAGGGAGAACTACAAGTGTATAGTTTTTACTGGATTCACATGAATAATGATAATTTTTAACTAATGTCAATGGAGCTGAGACCTGACTTGTGTCCAAAATGAATACATTATTACTGAAGTAAGTGCTGCAGAATGTGTTGTATGATATCTTTGATTTCTTTTCCTTTTTTAGAAATTTTTATGGTTTTCTTTGTTTAGTAAGAAATGTTTTCCTCTGAGAAGTAAAATGGACTGCACCATCTTGTTTTATATGTCCACTGAAGTACTAAAATATTGTAAAGTGACTGTCATAAAAATATAAATTAGGATTATTTTTCTTTGCTGTTGTTTTGTGCTAATGACTTGATACAGACCACAGAATAGTGGAATTTGGAAGGGATCTCTGAAGGTAATCCAGTTCAACACCTAAATTAGAGCAGGTTGCCTAAGACCATATCCAGGTGGCTTTTGAGCATCTTCAAGGAGGGAGACTCCACAACCTCCCTGGGCACACAGGTTTCAACGGGTTTCATCTGTGTTTCCATATTTTTTGAGATTATCATATAATTATAATGTATTGCATAGTTCATAAGCTTTAGAACACTTAATTACTGTGCAATAATAGTTTATTACTATTTTCTAATGGTTTATTACTGTTTTGAAGTAAATGCTGTCTTAGAATTTATTTTTTTGGTCATAGTAAGTATCTTCAAAGCCATGTTGGCATATTTCCTGCTTTTTTTCCATGATTCCATTGAGAATGACTCCCTAATTCATCCTTTTCATCTTGTTTTACTTCCTGTGGTGGCAACATCAGTAGCTGTATTTTACCTCACTTGGTATTGTTTTGCTAAACCTTGAACGGGATCTTCCATGTTTTTGTAAAAAAAAAAAGAATAGTCACTTACTAAGGTCTTTGGAGTTTGTTTTAATTTTTGAAAATGTCAAAATGGACAAATGTGCAGGAGAAAAAACTATGCAAGGATTCCTGCTATCACTCATGCTTGGTAGAAGTTTGTTCCTTGAATGTGGTGTGGAATATTGAGCATGCAATAATTTATTCAAATTTATGATGAGCACGCAGTGCCAGTGAGCAAAGACAAATAACAAGTTTAATGTCTAAGTCAATACCACTGAGGCCAATGGGAATATTTCAGTCAACTTCTTATATTAGTCTTAATGGAAATGCAGCACTCAAATAAAGGCTATTTTGACATTTCAACTGACATGTGGAAACATAAAATGCATTATTGTAATTTTGCACAGGCCTGCAAAGGAAATCCTCAGATATTTGGGAGTGCCTTATGTAAGTTACTAAGGACATGGTTGCTTTTCCTGTGTATATGTTCTGTCCAGGTCAGAGATTGCATATGAATCACAAGGGAAGTTCCATGTGATTGTCCAGATGAAATAGATTTTGCTCACTAAATGTTCAGTATTTTTCTTAAATACCTCATTGGAAGGGAATTTGTTACATTATTTGCTGTATGTGATACAATCCCCTTTTGACTCAAAATGGTTATTTTTGTAGTTATGTTCTAAAACTTAAAAAAAAGTAGTAAGATGCAAAATGTAAAACTATTACAATTCTTATGATTTCTGTGGTATTGTATTTCAGACAGTGGTGCAGCCAAGATATATTTGAATGATTTGAAAAACACCATGTAGGAACTTCGTATTAAGGGAAAAATGCAGTTTTCCAAATCAGTATACAAATACTGTTTCCATTTGGTCATCCTTTGCTTTTACGTTTTCAGAGAATGCAGACCATTGCATTCTCCACCCTTGCAGACAATAAAGCAGGAGTCTTCAGATTTTTTTTTCATTATACATCCCTATTTCATTCCTTAAGCACCACTTACCCTTACTGTGCATCAAATAGTGGTTTTGTGATAATAAATTATTTGAGCTGCTAAAGAGGTGAGGGATTTTTATAAATCGTTGTGTTGGTTTTTTTTTTACTGGAAAATACACAGAACTTGTATAGAAATACAGTAAAAGTTTATCTGAAAACACTATTCCAACTCAGGAATTGTATGTTGACCAATTCAAGGCTAATTTTTAACATAAATGACCAGTAGGAAGTATCTGAAAGTCAAAATAGGGGCCCTGTTGCCAATCTAGGTAGGTATAAATGAGATTATGATGGACAGATAGACTATCAAGGAGTCCTTTCTGTATAACTGTTGTAATTTGTTTGCTGCATGAAAAACTCAAGATGTCTTAGGTCTGTTACAGATTAGTGAAGGAATTGCTCACTTTTCAAAATACATCCATAGATCATGAATGCCAGGTCTCTTCAAGCACTGTGAAAAGCAACCATGTTTCATTTTTTTTGTGTACAGAACCATGTTGACCTGTCAATTAAAGTGGTTAAGTGTTCTGTAAATATTTTTGTCCTCATAGGGTGGTTCAGTAGGACAAGAACTGACCAGCAGGAACTTGACTCCTTACGTTATCCACTTCATATAGGGTATATTCACCTGTGTGTGGAGCCTGGAACTTCTGTCAAGGTAAGAGCTTTAAAATGAAAACAGTCTATTTTAGCAATATGCAAATCATCATCATGGCTAGGCTTCGCAAATGAAGCAAGGAAGGGCTCTACCCACACTTGCTACAAGC
>NW_009708218.1:17524-22794 GCF_000703405.1 Apaloderma vittatum | reverse complement strand
GGACAGGCTGCAGGAGCTGGGGTTGTTCAGTTTTGCAAAAAGAAGACTTTGGGAGGACCTAATAGCTGCCTTCCAATACCTGAAGGGAATCTACAGGAAGGCTGAGGAGGGACTTTTTACAAGAGTGTCCAGCTATAGGACAAGGGGAAATGGGTTTAAGTTGAAGGAGAATAGATGTAGATTAGAACTTAGAAAGAAATTCTTCAGTACGAGGGCAGCAAGGCTTTGGAATAAATTGCCCAGAGATGTTGTAGCTGCCCCCTCCCTGGAGGTGTTCAAGGCCAAGTTGGATGGAGCCTGATCTAGTTGAGAGGTGTCCCTGCCCATGACAGGGAGGTTGGATTAGATGATCTCTAAGGTCCCTTCCAATTCTATGATTCTACGATAATCACAAACATGAGATATCAAGATTAAAAAAAAAAAAGATTGAAATTGAAATCAAACACTGGCTATCACTTCTAAAGAAAAGTCAGTATTATGGCAAGATACACACTGCTTTGTCCACATTTCATGAGTATGTGTTGATTCACACATTTTCCTGAGTCCTACATGTTAGTCTGTCTTCGAAGTTGAGTGGGTTTTTTCTGGTTTTGTTTTGGTTTTTAATTACATATAGGAAAGAAAAGATCATAGCTATTATATCAAAGCTGTTATTCTTGGCAAGAATATCAAATATCGTCATCATTATCAGCATGTAACAGAAAGAGACAAGTAAACATATGGTAAAAAAAATGAAGAATGTTCCCTTCTTTTGCTTAACTGGCTTCTCTTATCTTTCTCCAAGAATGCCACCTCAAGCAGAAGAGCCAGAGATTCTGGTTTCAGACCTGCAAACCTGTTTGGTTAGCTGCAGTTTACTTCTGGATTGTCCATTAACCTAGGGATCTCATTTAAATTCTGGCATATCTGAGTGTGTTTGGTGCAACATCTGTGAAAGGGTTTGATAAGACAGTGTCCAAACAGCTATTTTTGTATCTTTAGCAACTGAAAAAAAAAATTTAATTGCTATGTAAACATAGCAGCTCAAAAAACTGAAAATAAATAATTTACATAAAGCATTCTTAAACCAAGACTATGCTTCTAACTTCTAAAATCCAAATGCGACACCAAACTGCCAGCAATATCCTATAAGATCATCAGGCACTGATACCCACGTGCCTTCAACATCCAAAAAAGGGGTTTGTTCTAACAGAGAGTGTTCTTCCAGATCACTCTTGGCAGGATGGTAGGAAACAGGTGAAACAGTAGCAGGAAACAGGTGAGAACACAGAGGGGGGTGTGTGTACAAATAAGCTGGGAATTCATCAAGCACACAGAGTGGCAAAAGCTGAATGTAAGTTCTGTGAGGAGGGCTGGACTGGAACCAAGGAGCACTGAACAGTACAAACATGGGTAAGGGCACTATTAGATTGTTCAAACACTCCACTAGCTTATCCCAAGTACCAAGAAAGTGCCTTCTGAGCGGACTGGAGAACGAATTTTCCATGTCGATTCTGTCACTGGCATCTCTACAGAGAATATAGTCTAATTAATGATAGGCTGTGTAGCCCACTATCAATTCTCCGCAAGTCATTCAGTTCTTTTATGTATTTTAATGTCATTTGCTCAGATCAACACAGCAGCAGTGGGAATCCTTGAGGTGCAGGAAAAGCAGCAGATTAAAAAACATCAGCAGCCAGCCTTTGGAATTTACCATGGTTTTCTACACCTTTGTAGGATAGAGACATTTGTGAGCTGCTCATGACCTCCTTTCTATGGCTTGCCTCCTTTTGCTGTAGAAATAATAATCTAAATTTTCCACACTTAGTAACAGTCTGAACAATGACACGGGTACATTATTTCAACAGAGGAACATGTATTTCGTAACATTTAAAAGGCCGTCCATACGCCTTTCGTTGAAGCGAGGGAAAGTGTTTTGGAATGCAAAGGGAAAGAACATGGCATGGAGTTAAGTTTTAGATGCTTCCACTATTGGTATCTACTGCAATAATGTAAGCCACTGAGTTTGTAAATAACTAATAAAATTAGGAGGGGAGGGAGAGTTATTCTCATCTAGATAGACACATAATTTCAATTACAGTCAGTGACAGTCATAAGCTTAGAGCTGAAGAAAAACAGACGACACCTTTGCAACGAACACTTCTGAAACATCAAGTGCAAGACCTACGTTTAGCTTGCAAAGCAGATCTAATAGCAGTAGCACACACAATACAGTTTACAACAACGAAAACCGGCCTGTTCACATGAAAGAAAATGAAGAACATGATCTCTGAGATGTAAATTCTCCTGTTCAGTAACGTAGTATAATTTCTTCTCCAAATCTTAGGTTCACATATTGGCCAACTGCGGCATTTGGCCTTCAAAATAGGGGTGGTTTGATTCACTGCAGAACAACTGCATACCAACAAAGCTATATTGTTAATGTGCCACTTTGTATTACTTCTGAAAGCTGTGATATGCTGGGGAGTTTTCCACCAAACATCCCACAATTAGACTAAATCACCCGCAATGCAACAAAATACTTTATCACACTGTTGTCTTGTAACTAATCTTTATAAATTTAGCTCGTCTTTGCACACTAAGACTTTGTGCCTCTGACAAAGACAACATTCTGAGCAGAGCCCGAGATGGGAGCTGCACACAATGCTCCACACATCAGAAGGGGAAGAGAGCTCAGAGAACGGGTCTGTTTATTGAAAGCTGAACTTCAGTTCTAGGATTTACTCATTCCCAATAGAATAACCACTGAAAAAACCTGAGAGCTTTGCAAAAAGAGAAAGTGCAGAATCAAGTCTAAAGTAGTTTTAATTGTATCACACTGACAAATCAAATGTGTCCCTTTAATTCATAGTGGATTTGATCTGTATTAACAAATTTGTTAAAAAAAAACAACAAAAAACTGATCATGAGCTGACTTGCAGAATTAAACAGAAACAGTTGTTGCTGATGTCCCCTAGCAATGCTGTACGGCACTTTAAACTGTTTGAAGACTAAAAAGCACGCATTGTACAATAGAGGTTAAAGGACTTTTGATTCCCATCCTTTTGGCTTCTGAGTCTCTCTCCAGTGGCCACCCCTTTGCTCTACAAACTTAAGAGGCTTTAGCATCCTCAATACTTTGTAATTCCATTTTTGTTATTCTTAAATATATATTTACAAGCACAGTAAAGAAATGGTACATCAAGAAGCAAAGTACTGCTTTTGATCTCTCAGCAGCAAGAAGTTGCTGGAAGTGCTACTGCTATATACATATTTCTGAACCCCATGTTGTTGTGTAGCATAGTATGCCTTTCTCAATGCCTGGCAAACCACATGTCCAGAGATCAATAAAGACAGTTAAAAAGCAGCAATGTACTGCTGTGATGATTACTGCCAGGGAAATGTCTAAATAAATAACATCTTACAAACACAACATCATCATAAGATTATACAATGCCACAAACTTGGCAACACTCTCACATTTCAAGCAGCTCTATGTTAAACAACATAATATGTATCAGCTTTATTAAACAGTTCAAGCTCAATTTTCATACCTTCAGATTTCCCTTCATGTGTTATTACAACAAGGGGCTTGGTGAAGGTTTTCTTGTTGTGCATCATGGCCAAGATCATATCCACGTTGAGAGAGGTGCAAGCTTCATCAGGAGGAATGCACTGCGAGGGGAAAGAACAGTGTGTGAGCTCAGAGAGCTACCCGCCTGCCAGGACAGCTGTGCCATCTGCACCACTGCTTCATCAGTTTTATCCTATATCATTTATCAGAAAAAGAGGCAAAGCTCTAAACAATCCCTGTGTAATGTACTGGCAAAGGTAATTCTTAGCTGTGCTCCAGGATGCAAGCTTTGCCTTCGTTAAGGATCCTCTAACACTTATGAAAGTGTTACTTCAACAGTAGTAATCATTTTATTTTAGGACAAATGCTTTTTAAAACCTGGTAGCCAAAACTGTAGCCACCAACACATGTGTTGATCAACAATAAAAAAATCATCTTAAAAAAACGTTTTAAGGGGGATGTGCATAAACCCCGAAGTAAAAACAAATTCCAAAATTCTTAGAACGCATACTTTAACAACCAATTTACAGCCATTTCCATTAGTTATAAAGCAAAATTTGGCTATTCTCTTTTGTAACAATCAGATTGCACTATTATCTGATATTACATGTCTTTGGAAGTAAAAGCTAATATTGTTTGTGCTTTGTCTATAGATGTGCTGTGGATAGCAAACATAAATCTGAACCACTTGCATAATAAAAAGCAATTTTTATTTATCCCCTGTAACCACTCAGTGAAACTTAAATGGATACTGTAAATTTTGTAGTCAAAATGCATAGCATCATAACTCTTTATCTATTAAAATCCTGAGCCTAGAGATATCATGCTCCTTACATCAGTTCCATATAAAACTGTTTATTCACTTCAGAGTTCTTATTTTCACCTAAATCAGAAGTTTAGATGTTAGAAGTTACTGACCTTTGGCAGTCCTTGAGTATCTTTGTCTTTATTTGTACACAAAGTCAACTCGCAGTGAAGAAAGAGCAGTGAGATGTTGAACATTGGTTTAAACACAAAGCTAAATCTCTTTTTGTCCTTCTGTGCATGTGATATTGGAAAGTTCATCTTCTCAATGCTGTAGAATTTAACAGATTCATCTTTAGGACAAATGTTTTCTATAATGGTGTAGTCAGACATTCTATCTGGATTTGAAAATGGGGAAACAAAGCATGTTTGAATGGCAAAGCCCAAGGATCTGTCAGCTTTAGTCACAGACACCTGCATGAAAAAGAAAGAGACGGTAAGATCTCAGAAATTACATTTTTGGTTCACATTTCATTAACATTTTCAACAATTTTTAGAACAGTTTTCCACTGCCACTTCCAATCCTAACTATTTTGAAGGCTAAATGTTAAGGGTAGACTGTCAAATCAAGAGACAGAAAATCTGTGGTTTCAAAACCAGCAGCTGTTTAATAGCATAACCATGCATAAATACAGCAATTCCTTATCTTTCCAAAAGCATATGAAAAACCCAGCCCAGATCAGACACGTAGTTAATGACTGTGACTGCCACCTGAGATGGCACTGCCTCCAGTAGGCACAGAGACTAAAACAGAGCTGTATGGAAGTCAATTACTGCCTCCATGTCCTTGTATCCGTTTGAAACTTTGACGAAAAAGAAGAAAAAACAACATAAAAACTAAACAAAAAAAAACCCACACAAAAGCAACAGACAACAGAGAACCACCCCCAGCCAGGAGAGGAATGCGGAGGCA
>NW_009708218.1:0-17491 GCF_000703405.1 Apaloderma vittatum | reverse complement strand
ATTCCTGGACTGAGGGCGGGAGGAGGAGAGCCTCCTAAAAGGGCATAATTTCTTATGAAATGATCATTTTAGTTTATTGTAAGTCTGAAATTCATACTCTTTGATGAAAAATAATTACGACTGCAAGCTTCCAGGGCACTGACGTTGTTCAGCTGGACTGGAATGAAGACAACATATTACAGAATAATTAGAAAAAAATTCAAATGGAATTTGTAACACATGAAGCATGTTGCTCTTAATAAACAACAGAAGTGTTGTGCCTAACCATTAACACTGTTTGATGAAAACAGTTCCACAAGAAATCATTTCTTTCTTTGAAGAAATGTGCCTTTAATGTGTAGTTATTCCATACAGGCTGCATGTATATTTAAGGAATAGCTTGCCAAATTTTCCTGTGGTCTATACAGAAATTTTTGGGTTGTGTAGCGAATAAAGGCATTTCTCATTTTTAACTCTCCCTTATGTGAGCAGCAATCAAAGTAGAGATGAAGGAATGGGCTGAAGCATCCAAGTAGGGAAGACCAACCCTCTAATAAATAGAACAGAAATAAAGATTGATGAATGAAGGCCACAGATACTGAGAGATCAACAAGCTGATAGTGTAACCTAGTTTAAAAAAGAGATTATGGCAAAGAAGACAGGCATACTACAGTATCATGAAACACCATCAGGCAAATAAAAGGATATCTCAAGTAAAGAGGAGAACCACAGGAGGAAGGTGAGATTAAAACATGACAAGAAAATGACTGTAGAGAACAACAGAAAAAAATCCAAAAGATTCAGCAGAGAAGGAAAAGGGAGAGTCCTTACAGATTATGACCTAAGCAATTTAGTCACTAAAACCCTAAAATATATTTGTTAACAACAAAAGCAAAAAAGTAGAAAAATAATCTGTGTCAGCTAAAAATGGAGTCACAGAAATTCAAAACTGATACAAAATAAAAAAGGCTTCTGCCAGAACAGGTGATGAAGAAATCAGAACATCTGTCTGAACAAACAGCTCCAGAAACAAACAAATCCAGAGGGATCAGAGACGGGGGCATTCACTCCAGATCACTGAAGGAAGCAGGCAGTTTTATGCAAATTAATACAAAACCAGTGATTTTTTTAAATAAACATACTATTCTTAACTGAGTGTGACATACTTTCTTCTCACTTCAACTGTCTTACGTACAGAGAATGAGGGAAACACAAGACACTGAAACAGTGAAGATAACTGTACCAATGTCAAATGAGCACTATGCTTATCATGTGCAACGTGGGCTCACAAAGAGGAATTAACTTGGGCAAGAGAAATACGGCACAGCATTGCTTCAGGCAATATACTCATTTTCCTGGTCTTATAGCTCACCACTTGTGATTTACTCATCTATAAACAGGTGATACTAATGCCTAATGTAATCTGAAAAATGCAAAATTCTTTTCATGTGACTATCTTCAGAAATACTGATTGCATTGATCTGAAATTCCCCAGATTTCATAAGCAACTCGGAAGCACATAGAAATATTACCAGGAGCAAAACACACCTGAAATCAAGGATAAATGGCTGTTGATTTTGCCAGTCTCATTTATCTAGAGCTGTTAAGATCTCTTATGTGATGGCATACAAAAGGATTGTAACCAGTGTTCGTATGAGAACACCAGTGTATGAAAGACAGATACTCAGAGTAATTTTTTTTGCATGTCTACATCAGCCATATTACCCAATAAACTGAACCCTGAAGACTTCTTCAGGAAATGCCAGTTCAGAGCAAGAGCTCAGAGACCACCTTTAAGTTCTGCACAGAAAAGCAGATTTGGCAAAATGACCAATTTGCCTGGTCATAGTTAAAAATTCATCCATTTTACAGGAATCCTTTGATTTGGACCCCAAACATTGTCCCTGTTTCTTACTCCACAGTTTTTATTCTCTGCAGTCATCAACATACGCACCTGCCTGCCTAAAGCAACTGCATGAGTCCTTTTAACCACCAACAACAGATCTGGCTCAGTTGCACGACCTTGCAAAATGTTCCTGTTAGCTTGAAAGCCTTTTTCAGTTTTTTACCTCTACATATATTGGCCCATTCTCAGCAACAGAAAAGAGTCCTTGGGAGGGTGCAAGGAACAGGTCCGTTTTGTACAGCTCCATGTTGAAGGTCACATTGGTGATGTGCGTTTCAGGTGGCCACAAGATGCCTCTCTCATCCTCTGGTTGGCGCATTGTGCAATTAAACTGAAATGTAAAAAAACCAATACAATAACATCCTGAGTCAGGAGTGCTAGCTGGATAAGGATAAACTTGGAGTGTACAATGCAGGTCCACCCACAGTCTGTCTACTTAGTACAAATCTTCAACATGGTTGCAAAAAATAGAAGTGAGAAAAATGTGTTAACAGACAAATTAATTGCTATACAATTAATGAAAATTATGTGAAATGCCCATTACAATAGACATTTCTCTATTGTCAGGTGCAAACCCAAGAGTAACCTACCGCTATTTCTGGCCAGCTTGAGAAAGCAACGTCTACCTCATCAGCATCTCCTGGAAATCCATTATCACCTGATTCCATGTCATCATCATCAAAGCCGCTGCTTTCAGCTGGTGATGACAGCTGAATGACAATCTGCACAAAAGGTATCACAAATACATAAAATTAGGTGATAACTGAGCACTCTCTCTTCACGGTTATTATCTTCTCTCTTCAGAACAACGCAAAGGCCACCACAAGTGCACCAGCTAAGCAGATAGTGAAAGTATGTCTTAAACAGCCTGGTGCTGAGCATGTAAGATATTAAGTTATATTTAGAGAATGCTCCTTATTTTCCAGAATTCAGAGCCAGCAAAGACACCAATCTGGGTGCTGGAATCTGAAAGAACAGACTAGCATTTCCATTCTATTTCTGGTATTTCTATAACCAACACTGAAGAAAAGAAATGGCTTCCCGAAGACAAATTTTTGCAACTTATGGTTTTCCTTCATTCACTCATAAAAAAAAAATCACTGAAAGTGTTAGGGTCATTAAAGGATTTTCTCTTCTGTCATTTGCATATTTTTTTCAGAGGTGTACACCCAAATCCAGAAAGTCCCTTTCTTCATTTTTCCCTTCCTTTTCTCTGAATTTCTACTATATTTCCCCCTCCTCCTTTTTATTCCCTTCTTTGCACACTCCTCCACTACTTCACCTGAAAATTTCCGGTTTTGTTTTCCAGTGTTCTGCACTCTGCTTCTGTATGCTCAGTGACTCCTCAGTTAGTTCCCTCCCTTTCAGACCTTCATCTTTGTTTTCTTGGACACAGAGCAACCAGTAAGAAGTGACATATATGCTCTTTGAGACTCTACTGCATGGTATTAATTTTTTAGGAGAAATGCTCCCAAATTCTGAAAGATACCATACATGATTCAGAGTTTAAGTGAGTCCAAGACTATTAAAAAGCATGTTGGAGAAAGGAGAGGAGGTAAATTTCCATTTTAGCTTGGGCCATAACAGAAGGTAGGGACAACGACAGTATTTAGTGCCAGACACATGCTATTCTGTAGCTTGGAGATGTTTCTATCCACAGTCTTGGTTTGAGATTGTTTCTACAGTTAGGTGCTACAGACTTGCCAGTATAGAATGGTTTTAACCAGGCAAGGTCAGATTAGATTGCTTTAGCTGTGTTTGGGTTGGACCACAGGCTTTCCCTCATTTGCCAAGGTTACTTCTATGCACTGGAAAGCTCAGCAACAGAATCGTATCATTACTTTCCAACCCAGATTAGCTGCACTGCACTCAAGTTCATAAACTGAGACAGTCTGTAATGGGTTGCTTAGAATCTGATTGGGCTCCTTAGGATCATCACTCATATACGAGTATTCAGGAGTCCCTTCATCACATACATCAACTCATAGCAAATATGAATCCAAACTATAAGAGACAAGCATGCACAGACAATGTCTGTTCCTCACATTTTGAAAGCCTTTTTCAAACACAGTTTTGGAAGAAAAGATAACACGGCATAGGAATTAAATGGTATCGCTTTGTGAAATCACAAAACTTCATTCCTCTTTATAGCTATGTAGTACTGATGTACAGGTACATCAAAGCTACATAGGGAAAGCTGGTGCAACTTCCCTGAGACTGGTACAGATGGGCCCTGGCGTGCAGGACTCGGTTTTGCAACAGTACTTAACTTCAACTTCTCCTTCTTCCCTCTGGGAAACTACGTGACCACAGGAATACACTGAATGTGCAGCCTTCCCACTGCCTTGAATACCAGGACTGTGGGTGCAACTAGGTTTCAGCTAGACAGGAAAAGATCAGGATGCCTCCTTTTTGCTAAAACTCACACTAACTACAATGGCTTCCTCGTACCACTATGATGCGCAGTGCTGAAAGTAGCTCCTCTTTGTAAAATACTCACAGAGTTAAAATAAACAATCTTGTTCAGGATATATGCCGTCCGAGTCCCGCATTTGTTCAGCAAAGATTCCAAAATGAAATGGGTACCATTCATCCTGGCTTTGCAAGAGTGATCGAGCAGCGAAAGTTCTGTCCTCGTGTAGCCGCTGGCCTGAAACAAAGGTGCTTTGTAAGTGGCTGAAACACAACTGTGTCAGGCTCTTGCTCAAAGTGCAGCTCAGAATACTGCTCATGACTGCTGATAGGAGGAAGGGAAGTTCATTGTACTGACATCCAGGGAAGGTCACTCTCAGAATGCTCTTATACATGACAGACAGAGAATAAATGTAGCATGGAACAAAGAAAACAACAGGTTCATTATTAATCTGCTGATTAATAATGCTGACTCTGTTTGGTCTGAAACAAGCTAAAAGTGCTGTCTGTATCAGGCTTTTTTCCCAATGGAAATGAACACAAGCAACCTGTCAGCCGGCTGGTGAAGACGGATCTATTGAGGTCTCAACACAGCCATCAAAAGCAGCTTCTCCATACTTTGGAGATTGAGAACTCAGACTGATGGTTGAGTACAGTGATTTTTTGACAGAACAAACCCTGCAAAGCTTTAAACAGAAATCTCTCTACAAACTACTATTTTGTTGGTAAGGGGAATGATGACCCTGAGTTACGGCAAATAATATCTAAAGTTTTCTCACCAAACTATTTTTGGGTGACTGGGTGATGATGGCTGTAGATTTTAGAATGTTTACATTTTCAGTCAAAATGCAAATAAAATGGTCTGCCCAAAAAAGCCTGGCAAAATCTGAGAATAAGTGATCACACCAACCTGCAGAGAGTCTTTTTCTACAGCTACTGTCATGACTTTGTTATCACACTTTATTGACAGGGCCACATCAGCACTGCCCTGAACTTCTTCAGGTTCTTTATGTTTTGAGAAGGAATGCTCAAAGTCATGATTTATTAATGCATCCACTGAACCCCTGGATGGGAAGATTCCTTCTCCCACTGTGTCATGCCTTCCTCTGTTAATGTGAAAAGGAAAAGCCAGGCCATCACTTAATGCAGGATTCTTTGGGGCAGGCAGTGGGTTAGCACCAAGCAATTCCGTCAGCTCTGGAGGAAGGGAATGGTCTTCTTCATCATTCATCTCTTCTAAAAAAAAACCAATAAAAAAGAAAGAAAAAAAAGACCATATTAGGTTATTAGATATTTTTCATTCAAGTATCCAGAACATTAAAAAAAAATAACCAGAAAGGACTGTGTAGTTACGTGAAAAGTACAAAGATGCTGCTTTGGATGACCTTTCTGGCTAGTATTTTTTTGCGTTTGTGTGTGAAAATGTTTACACTTTTTTGTTTTAAAAGTTTCTTTAATTGTCTCAAAAAGATAGTATGCTCATACTTTGAAATGAAAAAAAAAAAATCTAAGCTGGATTTATTAACTAACAAGATTTGCTGAAGTCCATTCCAGTGAACACTGAGCTTGGTCAGCTATAATGGATTGTGAGTTGGATAAACTACAACCATTTAACTCCACCAACATTTCAAAAAATAACACAATTTTCCTGGACTTTTCTAACCAGAAAGCCATATATTACTTTTTTTTTACTGGAATGTAAAGATATTATCAGCATTCTTGATGATGAACAGTAAAAACAGCACAATCCCCAACAACACATTTTCAAAACTGAGAAAGCACCTTTCAAATCATCATATTCCTGGAAACACAAGATATATTTTTTCTACATGCTAAAAGTCCATCTTCAATCTTACCCATATCTTCAAGTTGCAGATGAAATCTGTTAGCAACAGGGGCTTTTGTGTAGGAAGTAACAGGACTATAGTTATGCTCATAAGCCCACTTGATCAAACTCTCATGAGATGAGGGAATACCAGGTACTACCGATTTACTCATAGCCATGGATCGTTCTGTTTCCTTTCCAAAACCAATACTGTTTGATGTCTACAAAAAAAAGAAAAATTTCATTCATGATTTACCATTTAAGGATACTTAAATAGTGACACTGATTGAACATGTCTTCTCCTTTATTTTACTCTATTAAATAACAGCAAATGGAGAACACCTGGAAAAGAAACCAAACTCTGCCACCTTAGGCACATGGCGAAAAGGCCTCCCCTTCTCCCAGCTGCTGCCTGGAGTACAATAAATCAAGGTGGTTAGAAACTGTATCCTGTAATCCCTAAACAAAACAAAAATCTGCTTACAACCATTTGCACAATGCCCTATTTTCTTCAAAACTGAGCTGAAATGACTTCTGAGGTGAGGTGAACTCAAGATGACAACTGATTTTTTTAATGTCCCCTTCATTTCTTTGGTTAGAGAATTGGAAAACCTTTGTCCAAACGAGCATTACTGGAAGAGGCAAAACGTAGCATGCTCATGAAGTAGAGTTGATACCAGTTAATGCTTTAAAGTCAGCTGGCAAGGCCAAACTACTCAAAAGACAACCTATATTTTCTGCACATTAATAAAATTTAAAATATAAATTAACAAAAGTTTGCACTAACACACTGATACAGCAAACTCATAAATGCACTTGCCAATCCCTTAGTTTTACTACTAAAAAATTACAAGTAATAGCTTGTCGAAGTTGGCCATGGGATATAGATGAGTCACAGAGTTAGTTAGCTTTTGCTTTACTGTAAACACTTTGCAAAATTTCAAATTTTCAAATGGGCAAGTCAAAGGAATATAACAAGCATCTCTTGCTGTTGGAGGGGCAGTTAGAAAATATTCAATGGTATTGCACGTGAACTTGCTTTTAAGTGCTTGGTATCTTAAGCATGTATTCACATGAAGCTCAATACATGTATATTGATTTTCACATTCACATCGTTATTGTGTTACATTATAACAATCATATCAAGACTACAGCCCAGTCTGAACACAAACACAGCAGGAAAGGCATGATGACCAACTTTTCAATGATTTCTACATGCAGATGATGCCTTTGAATGCTTTACAACAAACATTTTGGTTTCCATGCCTGATTATCTTCTCCACCACATAGCCTGCCTTTTTTTTTTCTTTAATCCCCATTGGTTTCCCTCAACGGGAACAAATCTTAATTCCCTTTCACTCTAGAACATCAAAAGACTGACCACACCGATCTCTTTTGCCCAGGTTGCTTTTAGACAGTAGTTGTATGGATCTGCTACTCGGCGTCACAGTGCTCAGTTGCATTTCTCTATCTGACTTCAGAAACTGAGCTTTTGAACAAAGTAAATAAAGCTCATAGAAAGTCCTGATGCAATGGCATAATTTACCTTTAGCTCCCTTCCTCACTTTTCTCTAATGACCCAGTTCTGCATCCTTTGAATGCTCACAGCTTCATAACTGAAGTTAAAGGGAACTTCAGGTGCAGAGTGTGTGGTTTGAGGATACTGTTACCAGTACAGTTATCAATGCCCAGCAAAGGCCACTGCAGATAAGAGATGAAAAGGAAGCAATAAGTATCCTAATTTTACTGCCTTATGATTGTTTTGGATCAAATAATCTTTTGTTTTTTTCAATTGATACAAATCAGGCTATGATTTATCACACATTTTCATGCTATCACACAGCTTTGACTGAGTGGAACTACCATGCTACCCCAGTTCTGCTGAATCTCCCTCGCTGCCTCCTTTTATTTCTATTGTCAGGAAGGGACAGCTGAACAAACATTATCTCAGAACTTTACTGTCCTAGCTGGCATCTGACCATTTCCAGGGCTTGTTTATACCTCTCCACAATGAGCCTGTAAGTGTTCAGTTCTGCATCTCCTTAACAAAACAAATCCAAGCACAAGGGCTTGCAGGAATAGACATCCCTCCCTTCACTTGCCTGCCTTGCCAACACCTTCACGTGCAGTGTATGAAACTGCAGAGCCACCCACTAATCTACTCAGAATAGAGAGAGACCATTTCAGAAACCAGTGGGCAGTTGTTCTCATGTAAAGAGTAGTCCCTCCAATCTTTTGAAACCTTCACACGTTCATTCTGTGTATTTCACCTCTCTCACTCTCTGCCCTTCAATGCACGCATTTTCTTTCTGCGATTTCACTTCTTCGTTCACTGACAGCTTCATAAAAGGACACCTAATCCAAAAGAAGCAACGTGAAGGGCAGAGAGTCTGCAAGCACAGAAACATGCAAGTGCTGCACAGAAGTTGATGTAAGGACAGACTGCAAACAGGACTTAAACACATCCTGGGGGAAAAGCACGTGTATTATGTGCAATTGCTTTACCTAAACTATTCCCATCTGACTTGCTTTTGTGTTCATCCTCTTTCAGAGTTTCAAGAAACACAGCAAACAGGGAGATGAGCTAGATGACCTTTTTCATTTTTTGCCTATGAACTTAGACCTTTAATAGCTCACAGTCCTGGGTTTGAGGCAGCTTAGCACTAACCTTTCCCTCTTGGTTTGCCAACCCCCTGAAGACATTTCTGATTTGTAATGAGGGCAAGAAGTTAGGAAAATTGAAGAGCATGGAACTGCTTCAATTAATAAAAAGAACATTGTGAAATGTTACCTAATTGTTTAGTAATGTTTTTATGCATTGTCTAAATTTGGTCTTGGAAAGGCTTTTAGCTTCACAGAGATAAGAATAGATCCTAAATGCTGGATGTACAGGCTTTTTAATGACATGGGGGTATTTAGTTCCCTCCCACACCCTCCTCTAAATAACGGAGAAAAAACACACATTCAGATAAATGAAGCATCTGTATAAATAAAGCTGTATAGCAGTTACTCACAAATCTTAACATAAATATACATTGTTTTATATGCTGACATTTCCATATATAGTATTAGTTTCTCTTTTTGTTCTGCCACTTGTTACAAAGAATTTTCACTTATACTTTCAATAATTAATAAAGAAAGAACAGTAGCCTTGCTTTTCTATACTCAAGTGCAGCACTTCTGACATTATAAAGTCTTTCAGAATTCCTCTACCTGAAAGTTCATCATCCATAAAGAGGTAGCTTCATGCATATAAAATATGATACTTCATCTATCTTCAAGTGTGAATTAATGCACAATTCTCTACCCTGTTAAAGAGACCCATATAGGCCTAAATATACAGTAGTGAATTCTATGTAATAACCCAGAATGAAACTTTCAAGTCAAGTATTGGGTTTTTTACCCTTCTCCTTACAAGTGTGGCACTTCTGGGCAACTAACCTTGACTTTTTTCTTTAATGATTGATTATTTAAGACCTACAGAATGACCAGAACATCTTTTACTGTCTACAAAATAAAGATGTGTCAGCAATCAAAAGAAAATCCACCCTAGGTAATTTTTTCCTTTCAATTTTCTGGCTACAGCATAATTTATTTCCTTTTATTTCCTTTAGTCTCAAAATCTATCATGAAATCCTGCCTACCAAACTGTCCTCCTAGAAGATTTAGATCAAGCAGCATCTGTATGCTTTAGGAATTGCCCTTGCAATAGGAGAAAGCTACTAAGGAAAGTAAAATTCTTATAAACACAGATAGCTGGAGTTTGAAAATTTATCTGAATTACTGCAAAGCCATCAATCAGGAAGCCATGGTCCTCAGCGAACATTTAGCTCAACTATACAACGTGCTCCTAACTGATCACTTAAGACAGAAATAGGCCACACATTTATGGACTGCAAGATCAGTCCAGTATTATTTAATTATTTCAGAACACAGGAAAACACACTTTCTTAGTAGAAATGGTGCTGAACCACAAAGTCTTTACCAAAAATCATTCTGAATCGGAGCCTCCAGTTATGAGGAAGTATAATTTCAGAAGTTGAGCTGTAAAGATCCTAGGTTTAATTATTTAAAAATTTATTATTTGTGGTCTGAGGAGAGAAAAGTTCAATTTGACCAAACACTTGCTGTGGTCAGAAGTACTGGCAGGGAAGAGGGCTAGAGTCTACTACAACAGCAAGTCAAAGAAGTAAAAAAGCTTCTACCTCTGAAGAGACATGGGCGTGTGCCATGTATCTAGGATTATCCATTTTTCACTCACAGGCATCTTTCTAACTTCTGAGATTAACCTGTAGATCTACTTACCAACGTAACAGCAGAAAGGGAGACAAACATCCAAGTTTGTGTTTAGGGTACTTCAACAAAAGTGGAAAAGACATAGACCCTAAATCCTTGCACCAACCATCTGGCTCCCGTGATATGCTGGTTAGTTTAATAGTCCACATATTAAAAGACAGTAAGAAGAAAAAAATAGTTTCTGTATTTACTCCTTGAAATGCAGCAATAACTCAAAAAAGCAGTCAAGAGAGAAAACAGTCAGAAATCACTAAGGCATTGCACTATATCACATTTAAATGAATTCTATATTGCTGCTATAATGACGTCTCTCAGAAAATAAAGGTCATATAACTTACAATCACTTCCAGCTTTCCTTGGACATCATGCGACTTGATAACCCAGTTGACAGACTTCTTACACTTGAGGATAAGTACGACGTCTCTGACAAGTTTGGCGCCTGGTTGAGATGGTTTAATGTCAACGATTATATCCACCTGGAAAGTACTATAAGTGGAAAATAGAGAAAGTTAGACCAGAATGCCAGAAATTTTCAGCTATCAACCTTCTTCCAATCCATCATGTTTCCACTGTCTGGCCAGCTGATTAAAATGCTGGAGATTATCCCAGGCAACATCACATGTGCAAAACAGATTGTTATTCCACATACGCTTAAATGATTTTGCATAATAATGGAAACAAACACTTTTTTAGACAAATAATATTTTTGTCTCTTGTTTACAAGAAGTGTGCTACTCATTTCAGCTATTATTTAGAGTAGGTTAGTTATATAACTAACAATCTGCTTTATAAAGTAAATACTGTTTTCTTTCACTGTGACAATGTCTAAATATAAGTGTTTCAGTTTCCTCTGGGTACAACTGCATTAGAGACCAAAATCATACCTTAAAAAAAGCAAAAAAAGACAAATTAAGTAGGTTAATAACAAAAAAAAAAAAACCCCACAAATACTGTATTGGGGAGTGCCTCTGCCTAAGCAGTTAAATTGTGGAAATTACTTTGCTTAGGATCTTGCGTGTGTTGAGGAATTAAGCCGTGTATTCAGTTTCCAATACTTCTGGATATATACTTACCTTAAAAAGAAAAGAAAAGAAAACAGATGTTCAACCCACTGCTTGCTGGAAAATAGATGAATGCTATCCAGATTTTCAAGACCTCAGTAAAATAAGTAGACCAAATGGGTTTGTACTCATCAATAACGTCCTGTCGTGCAAAATATTAATTCAACAGAAAAACCTTTGCTTCCAGATCATCATCTTATGGGGCCACATGTCACAAGAACGTGCTCATCCCTAGTTAACAGGTTTCAACTAATATTCTGCACTGAGATCTGGTGTATCTCGGGACCTTCATTTCACCTGCTGTAGTTTTACACATGCCCAGCCCAGCTTCTGTACCTTTCTTTGTGGATATAAACTTTTGTAAAGAGAACAGTGGATAATACACTCAACTAAAGGTGAAACAAGAGGAATTTAACTTGTTAATTTTTTTTTTCCTTCTAATAACAAAACATGCAAACATCTTGCAGTGTTATCATCCAAAACCCAAATTTCTATTGTACTATCATCAGCCAAAGCCAAAAGCCCAGAGGGCTGGGAGACAGGGCTGGCTTTGCGTAACACTGCAAGGGGCTGACAGTGATGTCGATGCTAAAGAACGGCTCTGCTCAGGATGGGGCTGCAGTTCATGCCACACACAGGCAGATCATTCAGGCTTATCTACTCCACTTCCACTACATTTTAGCACTTTCTTACTCTCTGAAGGTCACTAGGCAAGAAAATTCTCAGTCTCTGGGTTCATCACCTTGCAATGAGATAACTACTCTTCTGCAAAGACCCCTCGTCTCACCCTATCTCCCTGTGTGACTTCCTCATTAGGGGTGGGTTGTGCTTAAATCTAACTGCATGAAGAGCAAAAGCGGACAATGCTGGATATTCAGTGTTTGCAGTACATAGACAGAACTTTAATTCCTCCTTATCTTTAACGAAACTGCACTTTTCTTCTTGCAAATTGGAAAACCATCTATTTTTCACAGCAAATTCCTGTTTTAGCAACGATACTCAGTACTTGTGAAGAGGTTTTCCAGGTATGAAGCAAACTTCATTTGTGTGCTTCTACTAAGACCTAGGACAGGCCAGCAAAGAACGAAAGCTTTAAATGTCTTACCTCTGAAAGGTACCTTTGCCAATTTAGATAATCCTCATAACGTGGACATAGAGATAAGTACTTTTCCCTAACCACTAATTATAAACTATTTTTGTCAATGGACTGCTGTCAATCCTTAACATTTCTTGCAATTATCAAACTATCACAGAATCACAGAATGGCCTAGGCTGGAAGGGACCTTAGAGGTCATTCAATCCAACCTCCCTGTCATGGGCAGGGACGCCTCTCAACTAGATCAGGCAACATACGGGGACCGAACGGGGATCGAACCCACGACCTTGGCGTTATCAGCACCACGCTCTAACCAACTGAGCTAACCGGCCCCCTAATCCTTTAAACTCAACTGGAGACTTGACAGAAAATACTGTTTTGATTCTTCAGACCAATTGTGGAACAATTACCATGGACCACACATCATTCGTGACCTCCTACCCTAGGCCTTGCTGCCAGTAATCCCTACCTGTGACAGGTCAACATTACTTTTAACCTCTCTGCATACAGCAATTCCATCTTAAACCCTGTAGGTCAGCTGCTGCCCTTATTCATATTCCTTCATTCACCTTATTCTCGGACATATTTGATTGATTGAGCAAGACAAGGGGCAGGATACAGTCCATAAAGACTGTGCTTTGCAGTCTTGTTCAGAAAAATTCTGGAATTGTGAAGCAGAACCCAAAATCTTTACATATTGAAGAATTAATTTCTATTAAGGTGAAGTACTAAGGCCCAAGCTTTTCTTGTAAGAATAAAATGGTTACATGCAGTTGATTTTCAATAGACAGGTGAAATTCATAGCTTTAATTTCAAACAGATTTAGTTTATTTAAGCAATACTATACCTGTGTGGATTGGAATTTGGAGTGATTAATTCAATGATATGAATTTCTCTTTCTTGGACTAAGTTAGACATAAGGCACCCTTCTGCTGTTTTCGGTTGTAAATATCCCGCAAGGTAATTTAAAGAGAGAAAATTCTTTTCTATGTTGCAGGAAGGAGGAAAAACTTGATCTGCAAGGAAGGGAAAAAAAAAAAAAAGAAAAAAGAGAAAGCATATGCATCTTTACACACAGGTATCAGCTTACATGCAAGTATATACCACATCTGCTTCAGTGTGGCACTATGTTTTGTGACACAGCTCTTTGGACTAAAAGGTCAATCTATTATCTATCATAATCTCTTATGACAATCAATGTAATATTGAAAGGGAGATCATTGTCACAACGACACAGCACATCTCTAATGTAAAATATATATTTCAAAATTGAACAGCTTCTACTTACAGAATTAAACATTTACTGAAAGAAAACCCCAAAGAGAAATCTGAAAAACAATACCAAAGCAAAATATGAGAGCATTTTTAAAAATTAATAAAATATATTTTGTACTTTGCACCTTTAAAACCGGATTTCTTTCTTTTGAAATTAACCCACAAAATACTTTTGTGATCAATTCATTCTCCTTTTAGAAAATGTTTTGTTCTTGTTATTATAAAGCTACCATATTCAAAAAATCACAGAAAGTATTTTCCATTTTCTTACTCAATATATTTTCCTATATATTGTGTAGTCAGAATTGTTGTCTAGAAACAATGTAGTTCTCTTGTGTATGCAAAACTGAATACAGCATGAAAACGATTAAAAGTTATTCATATTAAAGAAGTCTGTCCATAATACCAATAACTGAAATGAAGAAATTCTAGAGTAGATAGTCAATCTCTCTTTTGCCTAGCTGATCACAAGAATTATGTACAACACAAAACAAAAACCAGTCACTTAGTATGAATTTCTCATGCACAGCCTACATTGCTGTACTCCAAGAAGCAGCATTTCCACTGAAAAATAGGAATACTTTGTACTTCTGAGACAGTCCTCTGTGTATTATAACAACTCATATGTAAAGCTAAGTATCAGCTTCAAAGAGACAAAGTCCTATAAGAATATAACTCCAAATGGCTGGCTCTTTAACCTTTGCTTTACAAAGAAGGCTTTCCTATTAAGGTCAGTGTTAAGATAAAAAAAAAATATCAAAAAACCCCAAATATAATGCATTATGCATGCAAAACTTTGGACAAACTCTTAAAAACTGAGCTGAGACCACTGTTAGCATTTGCTCCCTAGATGAGAGCTGAAATGTCACCCCGAAGCACATTTGTGTGTGGTATACAACTTTGCAGGGAGACCAGAGACTCCTATGACCTCAGCCACCACAGAAACAATCAGGGGAGTTTCTCCCCCGATCTTACACAAAGTAGTCTTTGAATATAAACCTTGCTGTCTTCCCTACAGAATCTATGAAAGCTGTATTAGGCTGTAACTATTCATACTGCCCAAGCAAAGCACTCCTTTAACATCTGGTATGTGCCCTGCCAGATTAGCCTTGAATGCAGCTGCAGTTCTGCCAGCTCCTCCCACAACAGCACAGAATGGAAAATGATCCCAAATGGTCTACACTGAGCTTGAATTTATATATATATATACACACACACACACAGAGATATTTGCTTCTCAGCTGCCATACAACACAAATCAAGCTACAAAATAACAGCCTTGGAGTAGTTTGTGGATAATTACCATGCGTGCCATTGTTTGCCACTGCAAAGGACCTGGTTCCTCCTCCTGCCACTTCCATTAAATGTCTCTGGGGGTCTCAAGAAGGGCTGCTCTTGCCGCCACCAGTGCTCCCCAGTCTGGGCCTCCGCTCGATAGCTTGCTTTTCCTCTGCAGCAAATTTTAACTCTGTAACTGGCTAATTCACATACACATTTACTTCCTCCCTTCACCAAAATGTATTTGCTCTCGTCCATAACAGTTACCAAGATCTGGGTTGGAATAGAAAAGGGGATCCTTTTCATCTTTATTTGCTCACTATACTTCTTACTTTTTAGTTTCAGGGCTCTCCACTTACTTTGGAAAGGGACTGCAGGTGCCTGCAATCCATTAAAAAAATCTTACTAAACCAGCCAGCAAAGTCAATTTATAGATTCTGTACCTCTCTAATCTCTGCAGGCTCCCAGTACGGATCAGACGTGAGGTTGGCCTGCAATACCCTCAGCGGAGAGTCTCTGGCCAGCACACCCAGGTGCCGTGGGGCCCCACTCGCCAAAAGCCATGGCCAACAGCCACCTTCCCCTTGGGCCTGTGCCAGCCTGCTCAGATGGAGATGGAGGATTGCACACCAAGGTCCACAGTTTCTGTGGGCAGCACCTCCACTGTGCATAGGAGGACAGATGCTGACTACACTATTACGCACACATTAGGTGCCATCCACAGGTTCTTGGCTAAACTGGATAAAAGTTGAGTGTACCACCTTAAAATCATGAAAAGGTTTTTGTGAAAACGACTGTTGTTAATCAAGTGTCACTTTCCAAGACAGGTGCCCGGGGCTGCAGAAGTTTTGATTCTTCAGTAAAAATCCCATCCAAGTAGAGCCTGCCTTTCAAAGTCTGAGCTGGGGATAAGTGAGGCATCTCAGATTTTCCTAGGTCACTCCAATAGCGGGGCTTTTCTGTGTGTATTTTGCAGTTTAGTAGCCCTTAGCGTGACAGAGATCAGAACCTCAACTGACATTTAATGGCCGGTTATAAGCAGGAGCAGGGAAGGGGCTGCAGCAGTCTCTGGAGGTAGAGTGGAAACTTTGCCATCTCCATCACTACACAAATAAAAGTGAGAACAAGAACTCTACTTCTTGTGCCCCCTTCCTACAAACCCACATTCTAGTCTCTTTCAGTTTTCACTGTGCTCACCATCCCTGCAGTATTTGATAGGCCACTCCTTTGAATCAACAGGATTCAGATGCAGTTGGCCCTGATCCAGCTTGCTAGCTCACTCAGCTGCCTTTCATTTGCAGCTTCAAAAGTGATTTCAGAGAGCCATGGCATCAGAAGTAGTTTTATTGCATGAAAGATCACCCTTCAGATCTTTTTGTCCTCTGGCTTGCATTTTCTGTTTGCTGCATTCAGCTACAGCCCCCCATCCTAAGATGTTACACCCTCCAGTTTCAGATTTTTCTAACTTGACTGAAACTGAAATGTAGACATGAATACTGTCATTAAATTTTGTATCAGTCACAAAGCAAGGAACTAGTCCATATGACCAGCTTTAGATTATGAGGATACCTGACTCAAGCACTTGAGGAGTGTGAGTTCTGTATGAAAAGCCCGAAACATCCATCAGCATACCCCGTGGTTTGTGGAATCCAATGAATCTATCACTCACCCTGCAGAGAAGCAGACCAGGTCTACTTCCCACTTGGTTTCCACAGAACTCTTCGCACGACTGCTGCAGTGCAAAAACTGACCCTCTCTCCACTCCAAGCACATGCATAACCGCCCCCCCCCATGTATATTCACTCTTCTGCCAAGAATTTAAACTAAAATCAAATATGGTTACAGCTGAGTTAGTTTGTAGGACTCTTCTCAGAAACAGTCTATTTTGGTTGCCTGCCAAGTTCCATTTTGTGTACTCCTAATAAAATTGTTATAACACACATTCTAAAGATGATGTAAAGCTCTCCCATTGAGTTGCCTAGTTTGACTGGAGACATGCAAATCAACAAACAATTTTATCTGTTTTTTGATGTATCTAATTAAATGTCCACCTCTGCAACACAGAGACCACTACTCTCATTTATATGTTCCAAGAGCAGTTTAATAAGCTAATAAATATATTTCTGAATGATATTCTGGCATTAAAATCTAAGACTGGTGGCCAAGTAGAATAAAAATCACGCAGGAGAATCCTGTAAAAATTGGCAGAATTTGATAAAACCAACACAGGCATGTTCCGATTTTGGGGGGCAAGCCTCATGCTTTAGGAAATCAAGTGATCAGATACAGATGGTTAGGAAAGAATGTTTTCTCCACAGAAGGTTTTGGGTTGTTTGGCTTGGTGAGATTTTCTTAGGGTTTTT
>NW_009708217.1:6278-16138 GCF_000703405.1 Apaloderma vittatum | reverse complement strand
TTGCTTCCGCCCCTTCGGCCCTCTCAGCCCCTTCGGCCCCCTCAGCCGCCCAGCCCGCCTTTTGCTTCAGCCCCTTCGGTCCCCTCAGCCCCTCGCCCCGGCCCGGTTCCCCGCATCTTTCCTCCCGCTCCTTTTGTGCTCCATGGCGTTTGGTGTTAACTCCGTGTAAAGTGACACGGGGTGTTTTTAAACTAGAGCAGGGGTTTAAGTCAGACGTTGGGAAGAAGTTCTTCACTCTTGAGGCGGTGAAACACCAGCACAGGTTGCCCAGAGAGGTGGTGGAGGCTCCATCCCTGGAGACATTCCAGGTCAGGCTGGATGGGGCTCTGAGCAACCTGATCTGGTTAAACATGGCCCTGCTCACCACAGGGAGCTTGGACTAGATGACCTTTTTAAGGTCCTTTCCAAACCGGAATATTCTGTGATTCTGTGCCTACATGTAACGTGTGCGGCTTTTGGGGAAGATTCCCTCCCTCAAGCAGCCGAGTTAGGTACTCCATAAAATTGCACCAGCTACACCCCGTATTTCTTTCTTTCTCAAATTCCTTCTTTACCTTCCTTTCTCATTTGCTCTTTGCTCCTATTTTAGCATCTAAATCTCTCTGTTATTGGTATAATGCCTTGTCATGGTCTGGATTTTCCATCTGCAGAATTAAGTAGCATTGGCCTGTCAGAGCAGTAAGAAACACCACACTGGAATAAAATAAAAAATCCAAGAGCAGACAGGCTAAAAAGTATTTATGTGTCATATTCTTCCTGTATATGTTATCCTTGATGCAGACCATAAAGTATGTCTTACCTTGAACATTTAAAACACTTCTGGAATTTTTGATATACAAGGATTCAAGGAATGAAAAGGAAGCCAAATAATCAAGGTTTGAGAGCAAGGTAAAAACTGTAACAAAAGGAAATACAAAAAGGATTAGAAAGGTGTCCTCATGATTTTGCTAAGGAGGCAGGAAACCCATAACAATTTACAAAGTTATCAAATCTGATAGTCACGTATCTCAATGATCATCTTCCATTCCCAAAAGGGGCAATTTGTCACATCGCCTTTCTAAAAGCTCATAATCGCTCTTAAATTTTTAGCTATGCCTGCACTAAATAGCCGGTGAGCATAAATGCCTCCAAATCTTCACGACACCAAGGAAACGAGGGGATTAAAGAATGGGAAATCATCACCAAAAGGACGTGCCAGGCTGCAGAAAAATAGCTCAGTGATTTCTGAGGGTCTGCAACTGCACGCGGAAGGATGAGAAATTAGGAAAAGTACTTTGCCATGAGGCTGCGGGTTTAGCAGATAATAGCAGTGACACTCACTGGTGTGTGAATGCCTTTGAGGTGGGCACATCTTTGAAAGAATTAGGCTGGGGGCTCCTCAAGCATGTCAGTTTATTTTCCTAACGGATAGCGTAACAGTCGCAGGGAACACACAGTGAAAGAGAGATACCTGTTCCTGAAGATGAGCAGCAAAATTGCAAAATACAAATTAAACACCCTTCCCCAAAAAAACCAACCAAGCACAGGAAAGCAAACAGAAAAACACATCTGTAGCATTTAAATGTTTTACCTAGAGCAGGCCTTGCATTCTCCACCTGCCAGCTGCACAAACTGCGACCACGGGTAATGAAGATGAGCAGCAAAATTGCAAAATACAACCCCCCCACCCTCCCCCAAAAAAACCAACCAAGCACAGGAAAGCAAACAGAAAAACACATCTGTAGCATTTAAATGTTTTACCTAGAGCAGGCCTTGCATTCTCCACCAAATGACTGCCAGCTGCACAAACTGCGAACACGGGTAAGTTTTCGTGGCAGTTTTTCAGCCCAGTCTAGACTTAAAGGTTCTTTTCCACTTTAACAACGGAGCCCATTTTTCGTCTGTTATCACCAGTCATAGAGCCCAAATGGCTAAACATATCAGAGTTATTCCTCAGGCTGAAAAACTTCCCAGATTGCTTCATGCGTCCCATTCCTAATCTTTGAAAAAAGTGGAGGCTTTTAGCATACTTCCTTTATTTTTACTTACAGAAAATCCAATGGAATGACACCCTAGGGATCTTTACCAGTGAGTGCTGAGTGTCTCCTGGAATTCACCTTAATGTGCTCAGATTTTTGGTCAGGGGATGGTCTCCATTTCACAAGATCAGCTTGTTAGTGCTCTAAATGGAAAATAATAAATGAACAAACTGAATCTTTGCGGGGGGGAGTGGACAGCTTGGGGAATGGGTAGTAAGAAAGAAGCTGAGCTCCATAAAATTTGTGTTGTTATTATACTGTTGTTATTGGGTTTGCTTTTTACTGTAGCAAAGATGCAATGAGGTCGGGGCTTCATGGGAACAACCGAGCAATGACCTTTGCTTGAAACTCTGATCATTTAAAACTGACTAGAACGCAATGAGTGGCTGTAATAAAGAACACAGAAGGAGTTAAGGTAAGAAAATTAAACATGGGGACTATGTGATCATGTAGCAGCTCCAGTGAATCACATCAACCTACAGATAGTTCAGCGGTCTTTTGAAAGGTGGGGGATTTACATATGAGCTGATAACCAAATCACTTCCTCGGGCTTCACAGGAGGGAATCTCAGATGAGGTTTGAAAGATGGCAGGGAGGTAGCTGAAGGGATCAGAGCCAGAACTTCAGTGAAATGTGTACGTGAATAAACTAGATATTGCATAGGAGCTTGTTGGACGTTTTAGTAACAAATGGGGCATCTGTCAGACTAGAGCTTCAGGCTGCTTCTGACAGAATGAAACAACAGTTTAAAATCCATTGCTCGTTACTGCCTCGTAGACCCAGCCAACAACAACGCTCCTCCTGAAGCACTCTCACATGATGGTAAATCAGCCTTGACAGCTCCAAGGTCAAGAGAAATCAAAGGAATCACCAAGAATTCAACCAATGGACTTTCTCTAATGGTTACAGTGAAAGACTTGAAACAACTGTAGCTGGAGTCTACCAAAAAAAGCCCCAAGCTTTATTCTTTCCCGGGATTGCTTAGCTCAGAGTTGGTTTTCATAGAATCATAGAATGGTTTGAATTGGAAGGGACCTTAAAGATCATCTCGTTCCAACACCGTTTACTTAGTTCAGAGAGCGTGAATAGCATAGAAAGGCACAATTGCTGCCTCCAAGAGCTAGCACGTTAGATCAAGCAGATAGTGTAGAAGAGAAACTCAGTGCACTGGGTAATCGGTAGGTGCCTTCCTCGCAGGCCAGCAACGCTCATACCTCCTACCAAGTTTCATGCATGTACAGTTGCGTGTGCTGGATTAATAATCATAGAATCATAGAATGGCCTAGGCTGGAATAATGACAGAGAATAGCACTGACAAGCTCACGGGAGACCAAAATTGATAATTTCAAACTTAATTTAGTCAAAAACCGGCAGTAATGAGACCTCAGGAATATTTATAATTCCACGTGCTTAGAGCATTTTCACTGTGTGTGATTCATGGTGCGATGACATGATTGATGTGTCAAAGACCCTGCTGAAAGCGAGGATTGGAGGAATAGTTCATGATCTCGTGGAAAGCACTGTGAACCTGGTTGTCTTCTGTGGGAGCTCATAAGTTCTTTCTTTACGTGAGGAACGTGGAGAATCCCTAAAGAAAACTGTTGTTATTGAATCTTTCCTGACCTGGAAAAAACGCAGCTGTACGAACCTGATAGCAGCTCGCTTCTCAGCTCGATGCACTTTTTTTTAGGTTATTAGCTGAGACTGTTAACGAGGCAGCCAGTTAGCCGTGGCCGCAGCAGTGAGGTTTGTTGGCTACGGACACCTGTGCAGTAAGAGCAAGGCTGAACCCAGCCCAGCACATTCATCAGAGGGTGGCAACAATACACAAGTGAAGTGTGGAGCTGGATTTGAAGAGGTAGCGCAAAGAAAAAAGACTCCAGAAGCCCTTTGCAATTCCCTGAGTCATCCATTCCCACCGAAGGCTTCTCTTTTGAAGTTTCCAGGAGGCCTGGCCCGACCTTTGGTCGTCCTTTTGGTCAGAGCTCTTATCTGTCTAGTGCAGACCCAGCCTCTTTTTCCATGTACCACTCAAAATCAGTTACTACGGGATAAACAAACTGTATTTGCTGATGCACGTTCTCAGTTTCCTTATCAGCTGAACAACATGTTTCTCGTGCATGTTGGGTCAAACTCACTGCTGGTCCAGCTCCAAGAATTCCAGGGCGACTGCGCCACAGCTCATCCCGTGCTCGCTCACACCTACCAACTGCAAAAAAAACGTAACCGTGTTGCGATGGAGTGTTGTCTTACGAGCCGGGGGACAATTTGCAAAACATCCTTAGGCTGATGGTTGCAGGTCTTAGATCTTTTCCAGGAGGTATCGCCGTGATATCTAAGCCCTGTTTTGAGTAGCTGCCAAGATGCTTCGGGATACCGTCAGGCTGAAGACCATGTGTCTTATCAAAGAATTTTGGTTTGATTGTGATTGTCTCTTTAAAATAAATGCAAATAAGTAAATCATCTGCATCTCAAAACCAGTCTGCAGCTGTTGTGAAATACGTCAGTAAAGTTATCTGATATGAGATGCAAGACACATATATGAGAAGAAAACCAAACCTCTAATCCCAGCCCAGAGTCAAAGGTCTTAAAAAGTCAGAGGGCTGGAGGCTGAAACCAAAGGCTCAGCCGTCACGGTTGAAAAACTCCTCATGCATGATCTGTTTTTCACCACCAAAAAATTGAAATATTTGAAAACTAAATTTTTACTTGAGAAACAGTTTAACAGGTGCTTTTTGATCATCCCTTTGCTGTTGGCGAAGAACACAGATAAAGGGGCTTAAAGGGTACTTCAAGCATTGCTTGAGTATTGCTACAGAGAGTGAAATGGTGGCTCACTCTGTATTTGAAGAATAAGCCACAGAGGTCATAAAATGCATTTATTTTAGCAGAAGTTCATGAGTTTTTACCACCTGTGCCCAAATGTCTCCACAGGCTGCTAACTCCTGATTCTGCAAACATAGCTGAACTTTTTATACCAGCTTGTCTGTCGTGCTGGGTGGGGGGAATGTATTTCACTGTCTGTACAAAATGATATTTGAGACTGCTTTCCAGCATCCAGATCTCAACGCGTGTCTGAGCTCCCCACTGTCGGACAGGTCAGGCCACGCAGTGCTGCTACCTGCTCCGTCTGTGGCTGAACAGTCACGCCCAAGCCAAGAGATCCCACTTCTGCTCTCCCAGAAGTCTGGCTGAGTTACCGGGTGATTTTTAAGCAGGTCATGTTCATATCGTGCCTCAGTTTCCCCCCCTATAGAGCGAGGCTTGTGGCTTAAATGGGGGAAGAGTAATGCATTAATGAATTAATGCTTGCAAGGCACTCGAAAAGAGTTCAACGGAACCTGGCGTACTCCTGCAAAATATGTTTATTAATTATCTGTCAGTGATCTGCTGGTTTGTTGGGATCCTTTCACAGATGGGCTTTCTCATCCGCCTGGTACAAAACAACCCGCAGCGGGAGGGAACAAGTTGCTTCAAACAAGGCCCAATTTCTGCCAGTTTAATCTTCATCTCATTGACAAACTTCTGAACCTCAATTTAATTATAGCTCCTTAAATGTTTTCTGACATCCTATCTCCATCTCTCTGTTCTATGGCTTTTTATGGTTTCTTTTTTTTGTCATGAGATGAAGGAATAGATTTTTTTTTCTCCAGTGTCCATTAAAATTCCCTTTGCCTGCAGTGCAGCATGCTCTGTAAAAGGGATGAACCTGCTGCAGGTGAAATAAGCTGATGCAGCACTGTCTTTTTAGAGCAACGACAATCTTTATAGATTATTTTTCCAAGTGTCACGAATCTCCTTCATCGTCACCAGTGACTGTTATCAATTAATATACTTAACAGTCTCATTTTCAATTTGCGTGGAGGCCGTACAGAGTCTGTGCTCACCCCTGCAGATGCTTGAAAGCTTTGCCTTTCAGAGATAAAATGTTACCTTGTATGTGACGGGGGTGCTAAGGGAGGGGGTGGTTCAGGAGCAGAAGGATGTGTTAAAGTGCAGCACCTGAGGCCGCCTTGTTTTCTGAATTTACAGGCTCAGGCTGGCAGTTGTATAAATGAGTGATGCTCTCTGATGTTCTCTTCCAAGCAGGCTACGAAATTGGCAGGGAGTCTTCAGTTTTGTGCTGATGTGTCCAGAATTCAAATAATTTGATTCTTGGGTATAATGACGATTGAAGGCATGGCATTACCTTGAGAAAAAGAGATGGGAGAGACAGCTTCTGTATCCTATATTGAATTAACAACCGATTCCCATTTACTCTCTCTCTGCTGAAAACTCTATTATGCAGGGTTCTTATTGCCCTTATTCAAGGGCATGGAATTAAAAAAGTGATATCGATGGTAATGCTCTCATCTTCCTACCATGACATTGAATAATGGGGACAAAGAAGGGAAATCTCGAAGGATGATACGCCTTTTAAAATACTGCTGATATTGAAAACATACAAAGGACAGCGCATTTGAATATCAAATCCTGAGGTCATAGTCAGATTATTGTGCTTTCTGCTTGTGCTTTTAAATCATCTTTGCTTTTATTTACTCATTATTTCTAGAACATCTTATTTTCTTATGATTTCAGGAGAGAGTGGTTATATACTCGAGGTGAAGATGGAGGCGGAGTGTTGGTTGCACTAATTCCAAGAGAAATCTGTTCTCTCTCCGCCCGGATCTGGAAAGCAAGAGTTAGGGATCTGGAGAGCAAGAGTTAGGAATCTGGCGAGGAAAAGTTCACCAACAGCCTGCTATAATTATACAGGTAAACTAATGTTACTGCTCAAGTGCAAGTTCTTCTTCTGGCACAAGCTGTCCTCTTCCAGTTCAGCTTAAGCCCCTTCTGAAGTTATACAGACTAAATAAAACCGGTGCTCTTACAACAAAATAAGAATATCCACTGTGGACCCTGCAGCATCGTTCCTTTACAAATACATTCATTTGGGTTTTAAAAAGTGTTGTCCTGTGTAAATGACACCTTACACAAAATGAGTGTATTTTAAAATGGATTTTCCCGTGTAAATGATATCTTGCACAAAATAATGAGTGTATTTCCATTAGGAAGCTTTAAATGATATTTTGTAGAATAAGTGACCGTATCTCCATTTTACAGGCAGGAGACTGAGAAGCAGAATATGTAACTACCTTGCCAAAAGTCACACAGGAAATACTTTCTGAGGTGAGAACAAAACACAGATCTTGCTCTTGTTGGTGCAAAACCACAAAGCCTCCCTGAACTATTGAACTTGCCTAATCTTAACCTAGATGTTAACGAGGAACCTTACACTTAAATTTGCAGTCAAACCTCTCTCTGAGGTGGGCGGATGGAAATCAGCTCTGCAGCATGCCTGAACAAGGTTAAAATTTACACTGGAAAAGGTTTAGGGGGCAAATGTCCAAACTCTTATCTGTAATGATACCTGTTGAGTCTGACCACCATCGTTAGGCTGATGGAACTCTGTGACTGCAGTTGGTTTAGAATCAGTTACGCCATCATGCTGTATAAGATCAAGATGCAGCTCAAAACCTCTTCAGAGCAATTCTGAGAAGTCAAAATCACAGTTTGCTTTGATGGAAGGAAGCGCATTTTATCTCCTGCTGCCCCTCGCACCATCGGGACCAGCAGCAGGTGGCTCCCGTTGTCTGAAACGTGGAGTCTTCCTTCAGAGACCCTTCAGCTGGCAGCGCCATGGGATGGAGTGAAGTCCCCATCTCCTCAGAGTGGAACTCAAAGAGGGTAAATTTAGATTAGATATCAGGAAGAAATTGTTCTCTGTGAGGGCGGTGAGACACTGGCACAGGTTGTCCAGGGAAGTTGTGGCAGCCCCCTCCATGGAAGGGTTCAAGGCCTGGTTGGATGGAGCTTGGAGCAACCTGGTCTAGTGGAGGATGTCCCTGCTGGTGGAAGTGGGGTTGGAATTAAGTGATCTTTAAGGTCCCTTCTAAGCCAAACCATTCTGCGATTCCGTGACAGTTCCTTGACACCTGTTTGTCTGCATCACTAGCGTGTGACTACAGAAGAATCAGCTTTATAACCAACTGCATCATCTGCAAAATCTTTTTTGCCATGAACTAGTAGATGTTCACAGATCTATAAGCACTCCTCCACCCTGCTTGTACCATAGTGCTACTAAGGTCTATTTTTGTGGGGAGGGGAGTTGGGGGTGAAAGAAGACAGGCTCCAAGAGGGACATCGCAATGACATGGCAGGACATGATGACCTGGAAAGCTTTGAAGGCATCTGCCACGAAGCTCTTGCTCCTACCTCGTCTGGTGACGCACAGCTCGCTGTGTGTACGTGCTCCGCCCTGCAGAACCATGGTGCTCCTCCACCAGCATCCTGGTCACCTCCACCAAGTTGTGCAAACTAACAGGGATATCGAGGTTTTCTTTCTAACTGGACCAAATATTTGCGAGGAGCCATTGAGGGTGAAGAGAGATGAGAGCTCTATTTTCCTCAAGTACAGAGCTTGCTTGCCTGTGCTGGCAGAGAGACACAGTTTAGGCTGACGATTATAATTACAACCAGCTGCCGGTGGCCTCCAGAGGTCAGCATCTCACTTGGGAAGAGCTAAATCACAGTGCCCTCAAACTCTACTTTTCGAGCATGATCTCATTATGTATCGTTTCCAATTTCACTGCTAATAAGGTGTTTTTGTCCCAGATGCTACTTGTGACAACCAAAGCAGGGAAATAAAAAAGAGCTTTCGGGCATGAAACAGCTTTCATGCAAGGAGGAGCTTAGGAGTATTCCTCTTAGAAAAAAAACAGATTGGAGGGATACGACATAGGTCTTTATAAAGTTAAGAACAGTAAGAAAAAATGTGTTAGGAAGTGACCATTCATTGTCTCTCGCAATACAGTAGCCAACCGATGAGGCAACAGGTTTTAAAATAAACAGAGCATAGAATGAAACTGTGAAAGCTATTGCTTTGAGACTTTGCGGAGGCCAAATAGTGTCGTCGTCGTCCCCCCCCCCCCCCCAAAAAAAAAGGACTCACAGAGAACGGATCTGTGGGTGGGTGTTAAGCAGAGGGGTCTGGAAGCAAGTTTACGAATCTCGTTGGACCTTCCAGCAAGCTGGAGGGGCTTCGCATGGAGGTCACCCACTCGTTGTCTCTCTGGAGGAAGGTGCTGAATGTCCGCTTTTGCCTGACCCGCTGTACCTCTCATGGTGTTAGTTTTGCTGCAATGCTGAGAAACTTCCTTGTGCTTAAGAAGCAAGTGACAACAGTCGTTGCAGGAAAGGCTCTGAACTTAATTCTTTTTAAACACTAGCAAGTATTGATTTGTTCTAGTGATATTATACTGGATTCAATAATCCAGAGCAAAATCAAGATGAACTACCTTTCTAGGAGAGCCCTAACCTTATGTGGTCTCCTCTGAGATGAGACAGTCTCTGTCTTCGTTGTGAAGGAACACCCAAGGGTATTTCTCTGTGGACCACCAGCCTCGAAACATCCTCATGAACACCAAAAGCCTCAGTGTCCCACAACACTCTTAATTTCTCCAACAACACTAATTTCTCCTTAGCATGAAAAGCTCTACAAGGCTTACTGAGCCCTCTCAGTTTTCATACATTTGTGCTTTGAAATGCAACCTCAAATGGATCCAGCAGGCATCAGCTGTACACAAAAATAAATAATCCAAACAAAAAATCTATCCCAATTCAAAAAAAACCACAACAGTCAAATCTTCCATTATTTTTATTAAAGCTGAAGAGTCTCACTACACACAACAAATATTTTATTGATATAATCTAAGTTAATAAAATAGTTGAACAACTCTTTAGATTTATATTTGTATAGAAATGATCTATGGGACATCTCATCTTGAAACAGCAGTGCCTGGA
>NW_009708217.1:0-6247 GCF_000703405.1 Apaloderma vittatum | reverse complement strand
CAGGATTTTTTTTTAAAGAAGAGGTTGGGACTAGAGGATGCACTGTTCATTCTCAAAGGAAAGAAAAAAAAATGTCCATGCAAAACTAACCCCCACCCTCTTCCCACTTTCTCTCCTACCCAAAGTGTAAGGCTGTAGAGAATGACCATAAAAGTGATGGCCCTTTTCTTCCAATATTCTTCCTCGTGGCTACATTAGGTGCGGTCGCCTAAATCCAGTAACTAAAACAAGACAAAAAGAAAACTCAACTGCACGATCCTAGTCTGCAGGTGACAAACTCATAACATCTCTTTACAGAAGTCCCTGTTCTTTCTCCGGTTACGGGAAGTCGAAATCACGTCGCGTGGGTTCCCCATCTCACGCCTACACGGCAGATGTCAGTTCTTGCCCACGTGCCTTTGTTACGAGAGGTCGGTCTATCTACTATTGCTTTGCTCTCCCTTCTTCACCTACGTGTGTTTTAGATTCTGCACAGCACTGCCTGCCAAGGGCCGACTCCGTGGTATTTCCCCTTCATTCTAGACAAAGCTCAGGTGATGTTCTCCTCGCTGCAGCTATGCGTCGGTGTCACCCGTGAGATGTCTCGTACAGACTATGGAGGCGTGTCTTCGCTAGATCATTCCGTTTATCTTAGTCCACTCGTAGATGTCCTGTTCACATACTATGTCCGAGTTGATGAGGAGGTACCTGTCCCCAACACAGAAATGTTTCTGGCAGGCAGCACATTTGAAGCATTCGAGGTGATACACTTTGTCCTTCACCCGCATGGTCATCTCGTAAGCCCGGATTCGCTTGTCGCAGGAGGCGCAGAGGCCGTCTTGGCCAAAGAGCCTAGAATGACAAGAGCAGAGAAGTAAGCGGAGTTCCTTAGCTGGGAAGATGGGAAAAACCAAATCAGAACAGGAACATGGAACCACTGCCTTGACCCATTAACCACAGCATTGCCAAGTTAGTCAGAGGGCACGTGGAAAGCTGCCAGCAGAACTTTGCAAGGCCAGGAATTGAAGAAGAAAGTCCAAGGTCCTCACCTATTTTCAACATAATTGACTTCTCTGATCAATGGCCTCATCCTGAGTTGCTCAGCAGCTTCAGGAGGAGTAAAGGAGCACAAAGTTGTGCTGTGCTGCTTTCAGGTCTGTGATTAATAGAAATTACCCTTCCCTTGATAAGTTGTGCCAGCTTCAGCTGCTCCTACTGCAGTTTACAGAGAGCCACGTCTAAGACTCCCGTTTCTCCTGTCGTTGTCTCCACGTTGGAGATTCTTTCAAACACAGACCTTTCTACATCCATGAAGTCACTCCTGCTGGGTTTCAGAAAGATACATGCTAAGACCTTCTAGATACCTAGGCTAGCCCAAACAATTGTGGGATGTGGACTGCTCTTTAATCCACACGGAGAAACCCTGCTGAGATCGGGGTGGTGTTGTCTGTCAAAATGAATGCGCCAGGTGTGTTATGTGCTGCTGCTCAGCTGGAGCAAGCTGTGTGGGAACACCAGCCTTTCATGCTGTCTGCTGGCTACAGAATCGTTAATAAATAAGCAGGAATATATTAATTTTTTTTTGCCTTATAAAGGAGAAGAAATACTACATATGATTTGTTCAAGGTGCACACCTATTAAGTTTGTCTTCTGAGTTTCCATAGCAATTCTGGAAAAAGTTTTGCCACCTCCTGCACTTTTCTGACACGTGCTGTGCCTGCTTCGTAGCCTCTTGTGAACTGGAAAAAGGCTGCCTACGAAATTAAGACATCTTTAGGGGGAAAAGACATCAGTTCTTTAGTTTACCAGGAGGTGTCAGTGTTTACTTCTGCCCACCAAAGGAGTACTACGGTTACACAGAGGCTGCAAAATGTTTAATTAATGAGGGAAGATACTATATGTTGCATTAGTAAATAAATAAAACGTTGACTTTCACTGCAAGAAAATATGTTAATTGTATTGCCATACTTGCTGTTGCTTCCATGTTAAGACAAAAAGCATTTGGAATTGACATTGGATCAGTACTGGCCTGTTGTGAATGTGGAGTATTTACGAGCGGTCCCATTAGCAGAACTCAGTTCTTAGTTTCTGCTCAGCAAAATTCCCACCGGTAAAGCTCAGGGACACCAAAATTACGAAATCCACTGAGATTTTGGTTTAGTTTTTCATTGGCAGGTAAATTAGCCTTCAGTAAGGCAGCTGAAAAAATCTCTCGTAGAGCTGCTATTACCACATGGGGAAAATTAATTGAATTCAGTTCCCTTGGATACCCTGTTCTTAAATAAGAGAACTAAATGATTTTTCATCAGTCGTTGATCTTGGCACATGGTTTTATACACCTTTCAGCTCCGAGGCAGTGCTTGGGGAAGCACAGGACTTCTTAAAAACATTCACGGGAACAAGTTCATTGTCAGCAAGCTCTGAAACTCATCCCCTTTTCCCAATTTCTACTTGGCGGAATGCCACGCTGACACTGCGTGGTTCCCCTGGAGCTATCAGGTTATGTCTGTGTAGATTGATGGATGCCGACGCCCCGAAAGCCCTGGAAGTTCTTACTATATTCTTCACACTTTCAAGTAATTCTCGTGTGTCTATAACATGTAGCAATACTTTAATTTTCATTGAAAAAAATGCTGTTGGTTTGGGGTTTTTTTACAAGATTTTTAAAATTTCACCTATAAACAACTTCACAGAATCACAGAGTGACAAAATGAAAGGAGTTGGAAGGGACCTCTGAAGATCATCTAGTCCAGCCCCCCTGCCAGAGCAGGATCACCCAGAGTAGATCACATGAAGTGATCTACTACAGACAACCTCTGGATAAGAACCCCAGCAGTGCCATAAACCTTGAAAATATGAGTCCATATTGTAAACCTGAGCTTGCAACTGTGTTACACCCGTGACTGCTGACAGGCTCTACGTTCAAGAGTAATCAAAAATCAATTTTTTTCCCAGTTCTTTGCTCGCTAGCTGTACTAACTAAGCAAGCAGTGGGAAGAAGAGGAATGAGGGGAGAAGAAGTGGGTCATGTACCTGAGATAGTCTCTTCTGCAGAGCTTTCTGCCCAGTTTGTAATACAACCGTCTCCCCACTTCTCCGAGCCTGCAGCCGCACAGGTCGCAGCTGAGGCAGTCTTCGTGCCAGTACTGGTCAATGGCTTTCAGGAAATAGCGGTCCCCGATGTTCTGCTGGCAACCGCCGCATGTCAGCAGCGACGGGGGAATTTGGAGGACTTCGTCCACTGGCTCCCTGAGGGAAGGAAAGAAGCGTTGGAGAAGGAAAATGTACCCAGAAAGCATCCACGTGAGAAGAAGGAAAAATGAAACAAAACACAAGGTTGGTCATGTTAGAAAAGGGATAATAGCCTCATTTTTTAATCTCGGCAGAGTAAATGATTTATGTCCTTTGCCGTGAGAGGGAGCAGGACTTCACTCTTCTTTTGCTTTAAAAGAAAAATCAAAAACCCACACACAGTTAAAACATAAGGAGTTAATAAAAGTATGGGAAAACTTGCTAATTTTTTTCTTTCGAGCATAATGCACAAGCGTGACAATCTCTGTATCACCCGTGTGTATTCAGGACTGTAAAGGCACCTACTGCTTTCCTAGGACGTGTCTGTGTAGACACAGCATTTTTCTTCTACTGGACAGAACATGAATTGCTCAGTCATGTGTCTCAAGCCAAGCACTTCTTACAACAGAAACACCTTTCCCATGACATGATTCTTCCATAATTAAGGACTGTGCTTTTTCAAAAGTGCAATCAAAAAGCTGCCTGGATTCACCGTTTCATAGAAATGCTGGGTGTGTCCGGGCAGACTGACAAATGCCAACAGCTACAAAGCTCTTACTATATTCTTCACATTTTCACATAATTCTGGTTTATCCATAACATGTAGCAATTCTTTTGTTTCCACTCAAAAAAAATGCACTTTTTTTCCCAACAAGATTTTAAAGATTTACCTAGAAACAACTCTTAAGTGACCTCATCAACACAGACGGCCTCTGGATTTACCCATCATTTACCGAAGAACCCCAGCAGTGCCACAAAACCATCCGTGCATGAACCCCAAAATAGATGAGCCCATATTGTAAACCTGAGCTTGGAAGCTTGGGCTGGAAGCAAAGGGAATTTCTGTCTCACCAGGGGCTGAAGGACTAGAAAAGGCACCTGAGGAATTTCACATGCAGTAGCTTTCCACTGGGAAATGTAAACTTGGGTCTGAGGATGTCGTTTCTCTGAACAAGGAATAAATACAACAGATGAGACTGTTGCCCAACTAATTTAAGTTTTGCTGCTGTTTTTAATAGAGCCAGAATTCTACCTCATGTTACTTTTTTTCCCTCAGCCGAGGACATGAATCCCTTGGGATGGGTCTATGCCAGTAGAGCTCAAACAATTATTTGGGATTTACACATCCCTGCATGGAAAGCGGCACAAAACTTTTTCGTGGTCTTAGCACTGAACTATTCATGCACCTGATTTTTTTCCCTCTTTTTAAAAAGCTCTGGGATCCAGGATGGTTCTGGTAATACTTGGGGATAAAGCAGGAATTTTCTTCAAAGACGCTTTCTGAAGGAATTCTCGTCTTTGCCTTTTTGTGCAATTTTACTAGTTTTGCTTTGCTATCAGATCAATTGTTTAAGCACCTGCTTCATTTTAAACCTGTGGCTGGCAGCAAGGAAGGCGTGTGATTGCACAGTTACGCTTCGACGGATGATGACCGAGGTGCTCAGTATCTGCTAGAGTTAGTGGGGTTTGGCTCAGTATCTGCTAGAGTTAGTTAGTGGGTTTTTGCTCCATCCCAGTCCCTCAGCACTTTATTTCTGTCTCTGGTCTGTGCTCCCTTAGGCTGGTGTGGGCAGAGGAGACCTACACAGATGGAGAAGGATCAGGCTGCTCCGTTTCCAGCAGGCAACAGCAAAACATTACATTACTACGGCTTAGTTACTGGGTCAGCAGTTTTCTGGGCAAAAATTACTTTCTTCAGCAGGGAGAGATGACCACTGGTGGAGAACTTCTGTGCTGAGAAACCAATTTTGCAGTTTTAATTTAGGCGAGCTGGGCCCAAAGATATTATCTGATTCTGTTCTCTTCTGGTTTTCATGCTTCTAAGTTTAAACTGCTGCGCCCTGCAAGTTGCATCATAACATCCCTCTTCTACCAGCTCTTCATCCTGCGAGTTTTTCTTGAAACCATGGGGAACTCTGTACGGGTTTAGGCCCTACTTTCCCCAGGTTTATTCTTTTGGGTTCCATACTCCCTTTCCTAACTTGTGGGCTCTGCTCTCACAAGTTCAGAGAACTTCCCAACAGAAGGCAGCGCACATTATTATCCTTTATTATCCATTATTTGAAACTTCAGATGTACCCTGAAATATTTCATCTTACGAGTGTTGAGGAATCACAAGCCAGGTTTCTCTGAAAGCCCCGAACTCCGGAACAGCCTGGCGGATGTTTACGCAGAACAGAATTGCTGCTTTACGCATTAGCTTTTTGATGCTCATAGATTTCTAAGGCAGCACTTAAGTCACTAGAAGGTAGGTAAATAAATAAAGATTACTAAAACTTTGCAGTTGAAACCTAGACATCGTATACCTAGAAGCTTGGATTATCGGTTGTTAGAAACCAATATAAAATAAGAGAAAATGTAACATGTAAAACATCAGATGTGACACACAGAACGAATTGATTTAATCTCCAAAAGAAACAGTTCCCATGCGTTCACTCCAGCCTTCAAGCGATGGCATTTTTAGTATCTTACAGGAAACAAGCCACAAATGACTCAAGTTTGCTAAGAGCAATGTTTTAAAGCATTATCTGAAAATGGAGATTTTGTGATTTTTTTTTTCTCCCTCTTATCATGATTCCAGACAAGCATAACCGCAGTTATTAGCACGGCTAGAGCTGAAATGACTCTGGTTTTATGCAGTTACCGTGCCCCTCACCAGCGGGATGCCCGGGTGTGCCGGAGGGACGGGCGAGCTGCGGAGCCCCAGGACACAAGAGCTGGTCCCTTCCCTCAGTGGGAAACCCACCGAGGGAAATTCTCATCTTCTCCATCCCGTCAATCAATTCTCTACTGGGTCTCTGCAGAACACCCAGCCCCCACCAAAGCAGTTTAGACAAGCTCTTGAAAGTTGCATTATGAAAATGTGGAAGTTGGGCACCCGCAGATAACAGCTCTGACCTTTTCGCTATAATGGGCTGCAGCGAGTTGGGCAGATCAAAGATGGGTCCCTCCGAAGGAAAAACACCTTCAGATCCGG
>NW_009708216.1:4259-7060 GCF_000703405.1 Apaloderma vittatum | reverse complement strand
GCCGCCGCCCCGGCCCTCTCGCCGCCGCCCAAGGCCGTCCCCCCAAAACGTTAACGTTTCAGTCGTTAAACCATATTTTACATGAAATACTAGGAATGCATATTACACTATGACCTTAAAAAAAAAGACCCCGCTGTTTTATTAAACAAATCAAAGTCCACGCCCTAGAGAAACCGGCAATATCGCAAACCCAGTTTTTCCCTCTTGAGGAAACCCAGAGCCCTCCTCTTTTCTTATGAAGCGCCTGCATTTTTATTTGTAATAGGGTTTTTGTGACGTGTCAGTACTTTTTGCAGCACAAGGATGTCACTTCTCGACTTGAACAGAGGGTCTGTTCTGAATGTTGTTTTATGAAGCCTGAATATTCTGTCCCAGTCCTTCCCTGACGCAATGAAGAAAAGCTCCATGGATGTCCTACTCGGTATCTGGTAGGATGTGTTCTAAGACATGCATTTTCAATTATTTCTTCTTCTTCATCTAGTTACATATTTCTTAACGGCTCAACATGTTAACCATATTTTGCTTTTGAACTTCATTGTCACTCTCTTCTGTTCTTAATGTCTTCTGCCCTGTCATTTAGTTCAGGTTCCTTTCATCAGCCTTGGAAGATTCAGCAGGTCAATTTCCTTTCCACTAAATAATTATCTATTTCAATAGGATGTAGTTTGAGAGTAAACTTAATAGTTTCCATTAGCGGAAGATAACATGAATTTGATTCTTAATTACAGTGCTCAGGTAAAATAACTTAATAAAAACACCAGCAAAATGCCTTCAATGAAAAAAGAATTATAAAACATTTTACTCTTGTTTTCAATCTGACACTATCATCAAAGATGCAGAAGAGAACGGACCAGCTGGTTGTCACTTGCAGTATCTGTCCGCTTTCACTTTGGCTCTCCTGTATGGAAAGAGTAATGAAACAAGATTTAGATTAAGACCAAATATAATTACACCTGTGTGTTTTATCTGCCTTAAAAGTGTTAAAGAAGCACTGAAAGCAGTTTTACTTAGACTTTACTTCAAAGTACATATAAAAGCCTAACACTAGTTTGGATTTGTTAATTAACTTTTGTTTTCTTAAGGAGCCAGAACTGCAGTGTCTAAAGTTAACCTTGTCTTTTACTTCAAGTCACCATTAACTGTGTTTTGTCCACACTGGTATTCAGGTTCAGTGTGACTGGAAACCGACACTCAGCCTGTGATGGCCCAGGAGAGTTCTCACATCACTTGTAATTATCAGAAGTAGTCTTCTGCATTCCACCCACTGAATTAGTGCAAATATTTACACTGTATATCAATACAAAATGTTTTCAAAATTTAAGACAGTTTCTACAGTTTCAGCTCAGGGGAAAAAAAAAAATTATTCCCACTAGATAGCATTTATTAAGAACAGTCTTCATGTTATTTCTCATTAAAATACAGCTTTCTCCTCTCCAAAATGTTCTGGTGCCATAGGTATTGAAAATGTTAAAAAATAGCTTAATTTTTTTGATTAAAAAGATTAATCCCTCAACTTCTCTGTGCAAAACAAACTGAACAACCTAGTTAAAGATTTCCAAAGGAATTCACTTCTAGGCCAATTCAAAACCTGCAAACTTCAGCTAAAACTCAGAACAAAAGCAAGCCAACCCCAGAACTCAGGCAGAACACTGACCAGAGAGGAAATGCTCAACACCCCACATCTCTGAAATCTACCTTTCTTTTGTACCCTAGGGTTACTGTCATTCCATCTCCCAGTAGATTTTAGTAGTTTTCAGTACATTACTTCTTGCACTTGGAAGTACCTGTCAAGCAGCATTTCATGAAAAGTGCCTTCTTTCCTAGCTTTTCGGAGGGCTTTTGTATCTTCTTTGCTTATTTTAAGCTTTTTGTCTTGAAAGCTTTGGAATTTCTTTCTGTGAGGAGGAAAAAAGAAATGTAAAAAGTGTAACTTCTTTTAAGTTTTGTGTTTCAATAGAATAACATCTGCAGTAAGAATCCTAACTTCTGTTACGCAGTAGACAGCTCACCTAACAAACTCCAGCACACCATCAGAGTATCCAACATTGCACCAAGACCTCCACAGGTGAAAAACTATTCAGGGATTTTTTGGGGGGCATTCTAAGTGGGAATGAGCCCTACACAATGAGCACGATGTGGCTACAAGTGCTGAAGAGCTCCTTCTTGGACTACTAGCATGATACGTCATGGAGTGAAAACATGTTGCGTCGAAGTGGCAAGGTGCAGGCAGCTGGGGAGCTGCAGGGGTGGCCTCTGTGAGAAAAGCCCAGGGGCTGCCCCATGCTGGACATCATGGGTTCCATGATGGACCCACCACAGGACACAGCGAGTCCATGAGCAAAGCCAGTGCTGCCTCTGTGAAAACATATTTAAGGCAAAATGCCACACAGGTAGGGGAGAAGAGGAAAAAAAAAAGTGAAAAATGGCAGTGTGAATATCAAGGATGGAGAGGAGTGAGGAATGTTTCAGGTGCTGGAGCAGACACTCTCTCTTCCAGGCCATGGAGAAGAGCATGCCAGAACAGGGGAAAAGTGGGAAAGGTGTGGCAGAGAGAAACCAGTATGTATTGCCCCATACCCCCCATCCTGCTTGGGCAAGCAGGTAGAGGAGTCTGGAGTGAAACTGAGCTTGGGAGATGAGGGAAGGAAAGGTGTCATGTTTAATCTTTGTCTTTTGTTTATCACTACCCAAATCTACTTCAGTGGGCAACAAATTTAATTAATTTTCCCAAGTTGAGTCTGTTTTGCTTGTGACAGTAACTGGGACACAATCTCTGTCTTTATCTCAACCCGTGAGCTTTG
>NW_009708216.1:0-4228 GCF_000703405.1 Apaloderma vittatum | reverse complement strand
TAATCCTTGTTCTCTTTCCCTGTCCTGCTGAGGAGAAAGCAAGTGAAAGGCAGTTTGGTCCTTCCACCAAAGGCAGCCCCAAGGAGAATTGAAAAAAAGGTACTTGAGCCCATTAACAGCTCTACACTACGTACACATAATTGATTTCACACTGTTTAACATTTCCTTTGTCTTCTTGTGGAACATCATCTTTCTTCTTAGCTTCTCTTTCAGCACAAGTACGAATCTAGTAATTGAGAGAGAAAAAAACGAACCAACAAACCCCAGAAAACTGTATTTTTAAAACAAGAAGTTACAAGTTAAAGACAACAAACATATCCCTCATAGCAGAAGAAGAGCAACAATGACTTTTTAAGATCACAGCTTTCAAATTGGTTAATTTGCAACTGGGGGCAAACACAATAAAAGCAAGAGCTGCCTGAAGCATGGGAAATATTAAGTGTAATCCTTTATACTACCGTAAGACATAAATCGCCTTCATCTCAAAGAAGTACCATTACAGTTCTCAGTTTTAGCAGGGGTAAAATGCCTTTTTTCAAGACTGACTTAAAAAAAACATTCTTGCTGTTACTAGTAGACACCTATCTGTGTTTGGAGGCACACGTATTTTTCACATCCAAATGAAGTCAACATAGTCTTTTTACATTCGCTTACTTACAAGATCTTCCCTTCTGCATCATTCTGGTAAACTCTTCTTTGTCCCTGTTTAAGTCACAGTTAACCTCTCCCATACTAAGATGTTCATAACTCTCTAAAATTAATCATACAGTCTTGCCCCTTAACAGCTTGCTCTTCTGTAGTGGTAAAATACCCTCCTATCTCTACCAGAAGTACCTCAGCTTATGCAGCCCTAGAGCTTATTTACTTTTTTTTGTGGCCAAATCACTTAACAGCTTATAGAAAACTATTATAACTGTATTAACAATAAATTGTACCACACACACACACCTGGTTAGTTGAATATCCATGCCAAATGCATACTAACTGTAAAAGTTATATGTTACCTTTATCATTTCTTCTTCCCCTGCAGTTTTGCTTTGCGCTTCTATGTCTCCCTCTTCATTACATCTAATAAAACGGCTATTTGCTGCTAGTAATGCCATTTTCTTCTGCAGAAATAATATCACATACTGTTAGTATGAAGAGTTTGTTTGTATATAATCCTTGATTCATAATATCTATCCTCTACAATACACCAGAAAACTCTGTTGATGTGTCTTATTAGTTTATACATTAAATATAAAATTTATACATTAGTTTATACTTAAATAGCGAGCCAGTAGACTTTCTGGCTCCCTCTTTCTTAAGATGCTTATAGCTGCCAAAATGCAGTGACTTGAAACATTTTAAGAACTTCCAATTAGAGTAAACAAATTGCAGTCGGGAAAACAGAGGATTCAAAATTCCAGTGCAAAAGAGATTGCAAAAGTTAATTTAGACTAATTTAAAATACAGTTGAACACTAGGAATATCAAATGAACTATTCCAAGCAGCTTACATCTTGGAAGACAGGTTCCCACTGCTCTCTTGACCCGATTGCATCTGAACGTCCAACAACAAGTCCATCTGAATTTATACCAAGGTATTTGCCATAACCAGACTTCAGAGCAATCCTCAAAAAGAAAATGGAGGAAAACAATAAAGAATGTTTTTAATTCAAGCAATTCGCAATACCCAACACGTCACAAAAAAGCATTATAGTAGAAAGTGTATTTCAAGAGAATATTAAACGACGTCTTCATACCAAAACCAAAGATAACAAGCATCAAAACCTGTAACAGTAATTACCTTGTATCAGACAACTTCACTGCTGTAAATTGTTCAGGAGGACTCGGGCCTTCATCATCTGAGGAATGAGTTTTCCATTAGTTAAGTATGAAGTAAGAAATACGTCATATTTTAAGCTGTTATACTGCAGTTTCACACAAGCTGAAGAATTAATGGCTACTGCTAAATACTATGGAAAACTGTACTACTATATTTCTTTAAAAATTACTTTTTATTAACTTAAAAAAAAAACAGAACAATTCAGGTGCTTATTTATGTTCATATAGTGTGCTTAAAATAAGACACAAAATTAAAAAAAAAGATTTTTTGTGAAGAAATTTCACAGCTGAAAATGTTTTCTAACTCTTTATGTGGCTTTGAAAACCTCATTCTTCTCATAAAGGTATTTTTTCTGTAAGAAAACGTATTATGATTCAGCTATGGTAACCCAACTCAGTATCCTTTAAGCTACTAGCCTTGCTGTCCCTCAAAACCAAAATGAGGTAATATTGCCATCGTTGCTTCGATCTCGCTCTGGAGGTGAAACACACTGTCAGGCTTCTGGAACTGTCCTTGCCTGACTGATGGCTCTCAAATCCCACATGCGGACACGCTGACATGAGTACACACTCATGTATTAATTTCAGGCTACACGTCAGCAGCCCGCTCGTGCAGCAACAAAGTAAGTCTTTTAACATGAAGATGTAGCAATAAACCTTGAAACTCATTTGCTCTGAGTGTCACTCTTCAACCGACACCATAAAGATTTTATGAGGTTTAATAAATGTTATACTGCTTTTTATCCAGTAAGTGGTACAGCCTTTAACAGGTGATCATCTCCGATGCAGTTCAATTTATTGTACACATAAACCAGTAGGAAACTAGATCAGTGAAACTGATTGGTAGCCATTAGGTTTAAGTAATCTCCATGCTACAGCTAGGATTACTGCACTATTCGTAATAAACTGCTTTTAGTTGTAAAACTGCTTGTCTTTAAGTGATGCTACTCTTACGTCTTTCATTACTAAAACAGCTTATTTCTAAATTTCTTGAAACAAACCTTTATGCGGCGCTCCAAGCGTAAACAAGCCGTTGTCAAGGGCATGAATGTAAGCTCCTTTATCCATTTCTATAGCTATTGTTCCTGTAATTTCACCAAAATTACTGACAGCCCACCAGTTTCCTGAAATACAAAACCACGTCAGTTAATAGAATATTTACAACTTCTAACTACAGTAGTTCAAGAGATGGTATTTCTTCATCTTCTCTGAGATCCGAAATTCCATAGATAGAATTGCTATTGCTGTCTCAAGATAACCTTGAACATAAGTAATCTTGCCTTATCTTTATACAACATAAGGAGCTAATTGTCTTGTTCTATGCAGTCAAGGCTCACAAATCCATGCATGAATTCTACAATTCTCTCCCTCTTTTCTGAAATCAGGCTAATCTAAAAAACACAAAATGTGTAAGATTCTTCTAGTGTAAGACATATCAGCCCATTTTCTCATATATCATTTGTTTTTACGCAGGAGCAAAGATGACTTCCCCTTGCACTGGGTATTTTTAAGTGGTTATTTCTCAACTGCTTGTGAGGTGAACTATGATCAACTGAGGACATGACAGCACTGAAAAGCAACAGTCTGTCAAGTTACCACTCCTGACCACACATACTCTGACCCTTCTATTTTATGAAAAAGGAGAACGTAAGCTATGTTTTGTAACTGGTTAATGTTAGTTTCAACTAACAGTAGTGAATTCATAATGCAAACACATCACAGCAGTCAAGTGAGTATGCCAGATTAAAAACAAATACACCAGCTAACCAAGACTGATTTCTTTTTGAAAGGATCGAAGTTTTCAGTGACCTAAAGAACCCAGTCAGAAAGTAACTCGTGGCAGAGTACGAATACAAAACACAGGTGATCCAACCACTAATTTTCAAAGTAAGAGTAACAGAAGGTGTAAGTTATTTACACAGAAATACCCTCATTCGATAGCATTACAGCATTAAAGAGGTCTTTCCTCCTAAACCAAATACCACTGGGAAAAAAAACCAACCCAAAACAGAGATCCAAGCTGAGAAGTAGCTTGAGATTATATAAAAACATACTTTAGCTAAAAATATAAGGGGAAAATCCATCCCATCATTGGTGTCAAAAGTTCCATTTGGAGTTTAGGAAAACTCCAACATGCCAATAACATGTTGCAAGAAATAACTATGAAACCCTAGAGGGATTACACTTAGTTTACAAAGCCCTGTAACAATCTCTTCGGCTATCCCCTACAGTTTCCACACGGAGAGGTAACTCCCGGCCAGCAGCTCACCAACGATATCAAGCTGCTCTGCCGCATCCTCTTCCCTTTTCCTTTTCTTCTCCTTGTGCTTCTTCTTGCTACAAAGGGAGAAGGCAAAGAGATCAGGACGTGCCTCCAACCCGCCCCGCTCCTTCCCAGCGAG
>NW_009708215.1:368-11964 GCF_000703405.1 Apaloderma vittatum | reverse complement strand
GGCTTCCAACAAGTTCCAACAAGTTTCTAGATGTCCACTATTAAAACTGTATGATTCTTTTGCTGAAAGTGTGCAAACAAAGTTACTCCCTTTAATGCACCTCCAGTCCGTTTCCTCATCAGCTGAACTATTCACTCCTCAAGCCGTGACAAAAGCTTAGGTACCAATTAACTTTGTGGCAACGTGCTCCAACTGCCAATCTGCAAAAAAGCCCAGTCCCTCATGAATTGCTGGCTACACTGGAGTGAATTCCATTGCTGCTCATCCCATGGAGCAATAAACCTCTTCCTCCAGGGAGCTCCTTTTCTTACTTGCTCCCCACATTGGACGCTATCTGTTCCGCCGACTTTCTGATTTTTAGTCTAAATCGTAAGCGTACACGTGACTTCCGAGTGCACAGAAACTCCCCCAAACTATGCCCAATTTTTAACCATTTTCTTCCTTTCCCTGCTGGATTTACATCTTTCCTCCTGAAGCTGGCTCTCCAGCTCAACGGAAGCGTCACGCTGATGCTGCCTTCACCAGAACATTAGCTGTAAGACTAGTGCATGTCTACGTACCAGTTATAAGAATATCAGAAAGGATAGCTCCTTGTGGGGTGAAAACTATTAATGCTGTTGTAATAATTGGGTGTCTTTATGGCTATCACAGTGAGAACATCCTGCAAATAAATTAAAAGTGGTATTTTCTAAAGGTACAAGACTGGTGTCAGCAGAGGATTAAAATATCTATACACATTACTGCCAACGGGGTAAAGCAATAATGACAGGAATGTTATCAGTCTGTGACTGTGTATTATTAAGTAATTTAAGCATTTTTAACATAAAGTGTATATTGAATAAAAAGAATATGCATCAAGTCAAAAATTAGATGATAAACAGCTTGTAACAAAAAGGCAGATATTCTGCAATTTACTGAAGATCAAGTTTAAATCAAAACTAAAAGTACATTAGAAGTTGACAAGAGATGCTATTTAAAAGTCAGCAGGATCTAATATAGAATATATCAGAAAGGAAAAATCTGTTCAAAAACATTTTTTACTGTATTTATAGCTCCTACAATTTAGAAAAGAAAAAGAGTAGACACAATTTATAAACAGAATTGATATTCTGGGCAAGTCTACAAAAAGAAGTCAAATCGCATAAATGTGATTGCACATGGAAAAAAGCAGGCAGTGGCTTTCGTATTTGCTGTAATCTAAAATTTAGGTCACTGGACTGAGAAGTGGTAGTCTTATAACAAAACTCGTGTTCTGCCTCACTTGCAGCTACCAAGGAACACTTGTTTCAAGGTGTTTTTTTATTATTATTATTTGTAATACAAGCAGTTAAAAATTAAAAACAACCTCTCGGGAAAAAAACCAACTAGTTGTGATCTGCAAGGTGTTGATTATACAATAATTATAATGAACATTTTAGAACTCTAATACAGTGCTGCAAAACTAGTGAAAGAGAAGTGCTCGAGAGAAGAGCAAAAAAATCTAAACAACAGGATTAAAGAGAATCCTTTTTGACTTCTTTGTTTGAAATAAAAGATTAGTATGTATCCAGTAATGGAGATGATGCAGGCAGAGAAATATAAAGGCAAAATCTGTGAATACCGATAGGAATTATGGATCTGTATGTCATCTGGGTATAAGTGATAATATAAGCCATAGGAATGAAGCAATGCATGAACAGGCTGGTAAAAAGCAGCAGCCCTAAACCGACAACAACAAACGCTGAAACAACAAATGTAACAACCAACTGTCCCCTCCTACCCAACTCAGTCACCTGAAGTGCACATTCACAAAGACATGGCACGATGGAAGAGAGTGCACCGCCCTAGACATCAAATACTGAAGACAGCCAAGGTACTAGGGTACTGTAAGAGAGTTTTCTGTGCCTGATCCAATCTGCTGAATGCTACTGACACATCAAATAAAACCAGAGCACATGAAGCCTGCTTACATTAGCTACACGAAGGTCATTACAAACTTCTAATAACTTGCCCTGCTTTGATCCCTGACTGAAATGGGCTGAAACACAGTTATGAAATGTAAGATAAGATGGCTTAGGCAGTGTCTTCCAAGGCTGTCAAGAAAACAAGAGTCACAACCAAAGAGGTTAGCAAACACTAGAGTGTTTGACTGTGGGTAGCACAAAGGTTAAACATACAGTTATTCTGACCAAACCAGCCCAGTCAGTCATCAAATAAGCGAAAGTCATCAAATACTCCCAAAGGTGTACAAGATGTTCTCAGGGGCCACGCTTTTAATTAGAAAGGAAAATCATGACATTCTGGAATGTATGCATGTATTTCAGAACGCAGAATAGTGAAATGTGTATCTCAAGGAACAATACTGAAGAGCTAATCATGTGTTACAATTACTTCAGTCAAGTAAACATACAACCCTGCATTCAGCTCAAGCAAGTTTCTCTATTTCTGTTAAAATGTACAGCCCAGGTAGACGTACTTCCATGCCCCCATTATTCCATGAATCTGTAGGTGACGAGTCAACGGGCCATCTATCAAGCTAAATTTGCTTCCCTGAGTCCTGAAGTTTGTATTTGTCAATCCTACAGCAGAGGCTGCTTCAGCATAGATGAGAAGGAGTAGCTGCTACAGGACAAAGGAGCAGCAAGGGACTGTCAAGAGATAGAGATAACCTCACAGTGGTCACTTCCCCAGGCTCTGCTCTTGTGGCAGTGAGCAGGGTACATAATATTTACAACATCTTCAGACGATATTATGGTTTCTGTTCCACAGGTGGATATACTAACTTCTAGTAGAAAGACTGACCAACCTCAGTACAGTCCAAGAGATTAATCCCCTGTATACAAGACTGGGGGGGAAGAAGACTAGAAAAAAAAAAATTGTCCAAGAACGAAAACAAAAACTATGTTTAAAGTAATCAGTTTCATTTCAAAAAGAAAAAGAGAAAGAAAATTAATTTGGTATATAGCATGCAGAGATAGTATTATTTTAAACAAGTATTTTCAAACTTTTCCATTTGCTGTCAAAATCTCTCTAAGTGCTATTGAACCATGGAGCCATCAAGTAAATGAAAGCAGGATGTTAGACTGAAGTGGAAAGTAAAGACATAATCTGAAGGTCAGAGTATCAAAGGAGACACAAAGTCACCCTTGTTATGAAATAACTCCAAACACTGAAGAGTCAACAAAGGTAAAATTTTAATAAAAGCAAAGAAGTGTCCTGGCAGTCTGTGACAAAATGACTTATGACTCACAAGAGACAAATATTAATGAGAAGTTGCCCATCAGAAAGTCTCTTACATGACACACCTTTGAAAAGTGTTTTATATATAAACCTATTTCAGGGTTTTTATAAAAACATGCGCAAGGCATTACATAATAGGATGCTCCAGATGTATTTATTTCTGGAAATGCTTCCTTTTACATGTTATCGGTGTTTGGTAGAGCAATGGAGAATGGTTTAGGTTTCTGGTTGAGGTTTAAATAAAGCCGGTGACACTGAACGGTTACCAGTAGGTTGTATTTGTGAACTTTTTGATTCCATTCTGTTCTGATGGTTCACATCTTCTCTGAGTCTTTCTTGCTGACTGGGTCTAGATACACAACCAAGATTCGTCTTCTGTCTGTCTTCCATAGCAGTGAGGACAGAAGGGGGAGAAAACCTGACTAACCTCTAAGTTAGAGCAAGATGGACAAGTCTGCCCTAAGATATAGTTATTTTTCCCCTTCTTTTCCTTCTTTGCTTACCTTCCTACCAACCCACTCACCATGTCACGTAGACTCAAAAACTGACGTGCCTTTCAGGATCTCCTATGGCATACTGACAGACTAAGAAGGAAAGAAGAAAAGTATCTGACAGGAGGTTTCTGAACAAAAGACACCCCAGCTGGCCAAGCAAACATTGCCTGTGCACGTGCAGTTCGCAGAGCTGCAGAGGGCAGCACCCTTGGGATTCCATTCTCTGCTTTCTGTTCATACCATTTATTCCTCAATCCCTGCAGGCCAAGGGAAGTGTAGTTTTCAGATTGGAGATTTAATTTAGGTTTAACCAGAAAGGTGAACGTGGCTGTACAAATCCCTAGTATTACATAGCTGTTATTTCTAGAATAAGCTGAAACATTGTATGATCTACATCTCTGTGTACACCGTGGCTAGGACCCCAACTTCACGCAGGTTTGCATTCATGGGCTCACAGGTCCATAGCAGAGGAGAACAAGTTTTGAATAGTTTTGTTCATTCAAAATCAGAAAACAATTTCTGTAAAAAATAGCTCCGTGTAAGTGATTCAAAGAACTCCAACAATCTTTTCCTAATATTTCTGTTTACTGATTAAATAAGCAAAAGTGAAGATCCCTCTATGATTAATGACCATGTTTGGCATTACACATTGCTGCACCTGATAAAAGTTCTCCAGGTAATACTATAAATTTGGTTAATCCAAATTGTTGCACACAGGAAGTACAACTCTTTTTTTGTAACAGTAATACCACTTTCTTTACTTGTTTTCCAGAAATGGACCTCTGTGTGTATAATATGGAGGGGAAAAGAAGATTATTCTGCTAGAAAAGCTAGTAAAAACATCTGCCCAATAACGATACCAAATCATGTTACAAGCAAGCCATACTGTGCTAAAGCAGAGCCTCTATCTGGGCTTTTGCACAGATGGTATCACAGATTTTAAAATTATTATTAGATTATTAGATAATTGTGCTCCTCTCAAACCAAATATAACCCATCTTAAAACATCTTTGGAGCAGTACTGCATTGCAAATGGGTTCCTGAAATGACCAGAAAAATCACTTTGCCTTTAACATGGATGGTATAGAATGTCAAAGCCAAGAAGTACTGTTAGTGTGTGAAAGTTACGGAAATAAAAACTAATGTAGCATATTACTCTTAAAATAAAAGAATGGTTTTCTAACAGTATATGCCTGCGTATAAATATGAAATAAACCACACAAACTGTATATAATAATTTACATACACTCACTATCAAATTTCTGAATTACTAATATACTCAGAAAGGAAAATCTATGTGTTTTAGTTTGCACTGTACAGGTAGTAACTTCATTCGAAAACTCCATCCCATAATTTCTTGCTGTTCAGTGTAGTGAACCATTTAAAGCAAAAAAAGTACTGAGGCAAACGGAAATAAAAAAAATACAAAAAGCCCCTTAAGAGAGCAAAAAAAGTGCCTGAGGCAATAGCTTTTCATACATCTAGCTCCCAGCTCCCCCATTACGTGTGATTAGCCACAAATGGATCCTTATATGTTTGTTTTGGTATCATCTTTCTCTTCCACATTTCTATCTGACACACACTCTTAACTTTTTGCTTTTCCAGGTTAGTTGCACACTTGTTGGTAGGCTGGTGTTAGGCAATATGTTCACAAGTTCCTATCAAGGATTTTGTCACTTGGAAATTATCTACTTTGTATGTTCTGGAAAGCACTCGTTCAATGAAAACTAGCCCGAGTTAGTCAATTTACCATCAGGTTAACTTGCCTGTGGCAGCGACCTGCATCATCACGAATTTTTTCCGAGAAGTGGGAGTAAATGACTTAGAAAGTGATAATAGAGGTCATGCCATTCAGCGGGATGCCAGCTCTCATTCTGCGTATCGTGGTCTAGTTCCTATCCATCCATTCCTCCCACCTCTTCTCTACAGCAGCTTTGGTGGGCTGCTGCATACTGAGCAGCAGATGTTCTTTTTCTTGATATTACATGCAAATTTTTCAAGCAGCTGCACAGAGCTGATATTATCGTATGGGAAACGTCACGACTTTGACTTTCCTTGCTGTCACTAATTTGGTCTCCTGCATTTCTTTGGAGCCTACGAATTTACAACTATGAATATAATAATAATAATAGGTTATATTTTTATTGTGGTTACTGCCGCTGCTATTTGAATTTATCTCCTTGACAGTGGGGCACTAAAACTTCTTGCCTGTCTTCCTCATCTCAAGTACTGATTAGTGTCATTCTTTAGACCTAGTTAAGTTTCTTTTTGTTTCCTCAGCTCTGACTCCTCCAGGTCAGAACCCAGAGGATGCCTGTGAGTGAAGCTCCACTTAAACCAGCTAACTTGGGAGACAGAATCCTTTCACTGATGCAGTTGCAACACAAAAGATAACATGCCTCAACTGCCTTAACTTTTTTTTCTGTTCCTATTCCTTTTAGTATAACAATTTGAGTTGTGAGAAATTCTATTTGATTTAGATTTGGCTTACTTTTTAAATGTTTGCTTTGATTTACACAGACTTTTCATGAACTCATAAACGCAGATTTGCTGCAAATATATCTTGGTATAAATCAATCCTCGATCTACTGGGAGATGATGAATTTTGACTTCCACCTTGAAATCTGGCAGAAGCTGCCTACAGGAAGTGTCACACTTCTTCATATTTTCTTACTCTTAAGTCTATTTTGAAGAAGTTGACATACCAGTGAGGATGCAGGCTTAAGTTCAAACACATACCCATAGTTTTGACCAAACAAAGCGTAAACCTTCCTCGTTATAGATATCAATGTTCTGTGCTAAGCATTTTACAGAAGAAAATAACTCAGTGGAAACAGAGAACTGCAATGCACCTGGTCTCCCAATTTTCTTTTATAGTTCACCACCACATGGCTTCTCCTTTAGGTGAAAGGAACAAAGCCTTATCTAATTACTTCAAGTACTGTGACTCCCTGCCGTTAAGGGAGATGTTTTATATAGAGATGGGACATTTCACAGTGATTGCATTTTATCTCTGCATGCTAGTAGAAACAAAACCTCTCTGCTAAGCAAACTGTTCTCTTCATCCCAAATAACAAGTTCAATATTGTAAAAACAATGCATACTAAGCACAAAAAAAATTTCTCCACCAAAGAGAGTTATAATTGGTGCTATCTGTGTATTAAAATCACCTCCTCTGTATGCATACGAAAACATTCAGCTGAACAAATGGTACGAGGAAAAGCAAACAATTTTGTTTCAGTTCACTTAATGCATTCAGCAAGCAAGCAAATACTTTGTATTAAGCACACAAATACTTTGAATTAAGAGTTAAAGTTGAGGATTTCTCAGTTGCTGTCAGAAGTCAAAAGCTAATGTTCGGAACTCCAGAACTGCATTCGCTGATTTTACAATAGCATCTCTGTGCTCATATATATATATATATATTACTTGATAAAACTTAGGAGATTCTACCATGCTTGATAACTGCTTGGATGGCCAGGGTACTACTGTCTGTGCAGTATTAATCAGTCTCACGGCCTTGGAAAGACAATCCAATTCAGGAAAAGGGAGCCACGTGGACTGTAAGTCAGTCACACCAAATGGAGTTTGGGTGCAGCAAACGAAACAATGCAGGTGCCTTCTATCAAAAATTCGACTTTTCAATGACAAACTTGTACCACTTCAGCCCTGCATCATCTGTGTGATGGATCATCTACGCCGCAAAATACTTTCTTACTCTGATAAAGTGTATGCATGTTTTAAGCAAGGGTGGTTGCAGAAGTAAGGCTTCAGGATTCTGTGATTCTGGGAATTAACACACTGACAATACTATTACATTTATTTCTCTCAAAGAAAATAAAGTAATTGCATGTGAAATCTTTCTACTTTTATTTATACTGAAGTGGCTTTTAAATATTGTTAAACAACAAATTCTTCAACTAATTCTCTATTAGGTACTGCGAGACTTCGGTGTTAGAGCCAGTTATGTTGGAGAGACTTCATTAACAAAGGTTTGGCAACCTAAGCCTAGTTCCTATTCTGATCTTTCCTTATATTTAGATGTTTTGGGTTTTACATTTTGGAAAGGAAACCAACTTACTCTGAATGTCTGATGAAGTAGGATTGATATTTAATACTGGCTTAAGCTAATAATTATTAACAGGATAACTAATACATGGATAATATTTCAGAGACACATTATGAATGGTGAAGTGGCTTCTTGTTTCCTTGATGTCAAATTCAGTGTCTTTCTCTTCAAAAACCATATACATCTTATTCCTCCATTCACCCGCATTCATGTGAAGTCCAGTCTAGCAAATCAAATTACATGAACTCTTTAGAATTCACTCAGAACCAAGTTCCTTGAATTTCTACAGACACCAGGCAGATCTCATAGTATCATCCAAGGACAGAAAAATTATGTTCTAGTTCACTGTGGAGGAGACCACAACATCCACTTCTCATACATGCCCTTTCCAATTCCCTGTCTTCAGCAGGTTTTTCCACATCAATCTCTTTTAGCTAAAAAGTGCTGAGGAAGACTTATGTAATCTGCTTGCTTATAAATAGAGGAATAATTGCCACTTTTCAGAAACAGAAATTCTCTAAAATAAGTAAGACAAAATGTTTACTTTAAGACTCACTGGTGGATCAGATTTGGAAATCTAATGTTCCTTCCAGGATAATCTTAACTGTTTGCCTAGAGATGATGTTTCCGTCCTCAGAGCTTTCAAGACCTGACTGGTTAAACTCCTGAGCAACCTGGTCTGATTTCACAGCTGATTCTGCTCTGAGGAAGGACCAGAGACCTCTCGAGGTCCCTTCCAATCTGAACTAGCTACTCCATGATCTCGCCAACTCCACTCTAGTCTTCAACATAATTACAGACATTCATGGACAACTCCACCTCCACCTCAGGCTTCTGGCTTTGTGCCTGCAAAGCTGGCAATGCCGAGTCTCTGTCCCATTACACTACACAAACACACACGGGGCTCTCGGATGGATTTGAGGCCGTGCGATGTAGTTCGTCATACTCATGCTGCACTGGCTTCCTACACTGGGAAGCAATGCTCTTTGGCCTCTCTAACGGGGTCATTTCTCAGAACCAGTACGCTCTGACAGGAACTCTATGAAATGTATTATTAAAAAACAAATCTCAATTAACTTAACTTGGAATGAAGAAAAATAAAATTCTGCTGGCTGAATGACTAGTACATCTTTTTCCCCTTGATAAGATAAAAACTCACAGCAGAGGACTAACTTATGCATTTTTTCTCTACAGATGTACAGATTTGTGTTTGTGAATATTGTGTTGAAAAAAATGGATACCTGAGCATCTCACGCTGCAACATATAATAATACGTTATTATCATATTTTTTCTTTTCTCTTGGTTTCAGAACAAGAAACATGCACAGTGAAGTGTGTTCTTCATGCTTATTTGGATTTTTTTAAAATACACACACTGCTAGTTCCTACTTAGTTACACTACATCTAAGAAATAAGCCTTCTGTCAGTAACAGTAGATAAAAAGACTGAATGGACCCAAGTTCCTGGGAAAAATTCACTGTACTTACCCAGATTACACAGGTGAAATACATCCTCAAAGGAAAGCAGTGGTTTGGCAACGAAGCTAGGGATTATTGTCTTCAAGCTTTTGATAAATCACTTTTTGATATCTCAGATCACCAAAGGATAACTTGTGGATAAAGATCAAAATCTCATCTAAAAATTTGATATCTTGTGAGAAGGTAGCATGGAAAGCAAAAGACAAATGAGCTGCTTCTATAATATCTCCATTGATGATAACTATATCCTTCAGAGCTCTGTTCTGGCTGGAAGCTCCTAATGCCTGAAGGCTTCATGCAAGCTAGAGGCACAAAAAGGCATTTCTATAGCCTGACATGAGATCAGACTACATTGCAGCTCTTACCAGACTAATACTAGAAAAAGGAATCTAAAAATATTCTTAAGAACAGACTGCATTGATCAATTGTAGGTACATATATCTTCAGCCAAAAACAAACTGCCAGCTGAAGAGAGAAAGAGAACTTTCTGTCTTTCTGTCAGTATCAGCATTTGAGGGATGAACCTACTTGAGGAAGAGTGAAGAGGAGGAAAACTCCACAGCTCTTTCCTCATCCTCTTCTACTGTGAGAGAGAAAAAGTTTACTGCCTGTAAACCCAGAACTGAACCTTGATCCCTGAAGTAATCCTGATATAACCAGACAGTGTCAGGGCCAAATTAAGGACATAAGAGGGATTCAAATACAGGCTTGTGACATGGGCATAACATGTAAAATGAGTGTGCTGCACCTCAACTGCCTGCCTTGAGCATTTGTGAGACATTATCATACCAGTGTTTGGCTGGCAATGGGCTAACAAGATTTCTCTCTTTTTGTTTCCTTGCTCCATCCTTATATGTTTCAAGACAGCAAGTGTGGCCTACAGATCGTAACTGCAATGTTCTTATACTTCATATCTGACACTCATCCTACTCTTTCATCCTATGAGGTAGCCTGAGTTTAAAAACAGGTGGCATTTCAGCTCTCTTGGTTCACCAATTCATTTTTATTGGGGTATGGGGAGAAACTAAGTTTACGCATCTTATTTTCACCTTGGTGCTTGTAAATGTCACACAGGGAGTTGAAAATCCAACCTGAAATACAGGGAGAGAAATGTTCCAGGATTCAGTAATATTTGCATTTTATTTTTACTAATGACTTCATTTTTCACTGTTTTAGATAAGCATTAGGACAGCCACCTCACTGTGATTCATCAACAGGAGCCTGCTTTATCACACAGTTTATTAAAAAAATCTTTTGTAACGCTTTATACTTTAGTGGTTTTAAGAGATCAGCATTCATCATTCTGTATCTTGTTGGGCAACACTTCTCTAAGAAAAGCTAGAAATTGAATTGATCTTCCAACTTTATTAAAGTATCGGTAAAGTGGCGAAGTGTTATTGGTCATGCTTGTCGTGCTGTCTGCTTTCAATTGCAGGTCCTATTGTCATGTACAAATAAAGCCACTGTACGTGCAAACAAGGCAGGAAAATGGCACTTACTGGAGAACACCGAATGCGCTATTCAGGACCTTTGTTGGGATTTGCCCTTAAATTATGACTTTATCTTCGGTTACTTTATCAACTTATTTTCTGCCTATTACTGAAACACAGAAAGTGTTTCTCTCCAGGAAGGGTAGTTCATAAAAGTGCTTAGGTTTTAGAATACTAGGATTTTCTAAATTATGCAACAAATAGAGAAGAAATTGTACGCAACCCCTGCAGTCCTTATATCCTAGAGAAGGCTGTGTATGCAGTATGTGTGTATGAGAAAAGTAACTTCTGTTCCATTTTTGCTGATAGTTTAAATTACAAATTAATATACTAGAACAAGAAACTTCTTAAATGGAGAAATTCAGATCTTCTGAATAAGATATGAGAGGGTTTAAAAACAATCCCTGCTGATTCTTTCCTTACAATTGTTCCTACCAAAGCAACTTTTAATGAGTTGCAGCTTGAACTTTATGGACTGCAACAGTGTCCACGCTAGTACATCTAGATCCTGAGGACAAATGTCCCTCTGCTACTTCTGAAGTCTACTTGTGCGGACACAGCTGTCTTCACTCCTTCTACAACCTCCTTCATCTTCACTTCAGACACAGCCTCTAAGCAACATATTAAGGATCAAGTAGAAAGTTGGATCTCTCGCATCGTAAAACCAAAACAAAAATCACACGGTATGTTGAGCTTCTCTGTCAGGAGCATTATAAAAGCGAAACACTTAAGTCGTGACCTTCCCATTCTGTATTTGACATGCAAAGCTTTTTCTACATTTGGCATTTTAGTAGTGCTTCTGTTTAATTACTGTTATCATGACAATGTTCTGTAGACCTTAGATAC
>NW_009708215.1:0-337 GCF_000703405.1 Apaloderma vittatum | reverse complement strand
TTCCTGCTCTGCAAAAGCAGAAATATAAAAATTACTTGAATCATAGAGATTTTGCGATTTAAGTAAAATGAAAGACAACAGGTGGATGCAGATGAAGTGCAAGTAATTAACCAAGCACTATTAGGACAAAAGGCTGCAAACATGGGATTTCAGTTCCTACCTATTTTTGTTAGAAGGATAGGGAGAAAGATAGCGGAGAGGCATTGGAGATGTTTACAAGGAGCTGTTTTATAGTAGAAATTACGTAAGTAGCTCCTTTACCGTTAGAAGGTGTGGCATCTAAAAGCCAAGGTTGTGCTTGTAAATTCACAAAATCATAGAATCATAGAACAATTCA
>NW_009708214.1:3365-4420 GCF_000703405.1 Apaloderma vittatum | reverse complement strand
ACTCCTCAGGTGTCCCCGTGTTCTGTAAATATGAATAAACGCGCGTCTCAAAGCTGCCGCGTGTGGCAGAAGCGTCAGCCTGTCCCCTGGGGACCCTGCTGTGGCCTCCCAGCCCGCGACACTCCAGACGAGAGCTCTGTGATTCTGGATGAGGGGCGTTTTGAACGTCACTTGACCTTTCTTTTTTTGTTTGTTTGTTTTTGCAGAAATTGCAGAGTTTCAGAAAATAGTAGGGAGCTTAATTGAACTCGTTGATCAACTGGCCAAAGCTGCGGAAAGCGAGAAGATGAAGGTAGGGTGCCATTGGTCACCGCCATGCGTGTGCCCTGCTCTGTGCCACACGTGAAATACCAGATCCCCCCTCCCTCCTCTCAGGGCACGCGATCTCGTCCCGCCAGGACCACTGCCACATCCCACAGGGAGCCTGCTGAGCTGCAGGGCAAAGCCTTGGGCCTTTGGAGTCAAGATCTAGAGGACTTTCAGAGGCACACAGAGTCGTGTCGCTCCTGCATTTAACCCTCCCACTCTTCCTGCCCGACACGTCTTTTTTTAATCACTCCACTAATAGAACTTTGTCCCCAGGAGACGCTCTGCTGGGAGGAGCAGAAGAGAAGGGCTTTCTAAAGACCCGCTCAGTGAATAGCTCTGTAACTGCTTTTCAGATGTTCTCCACGTATTTCGTTGTGTCGCCAAGTGGTGTGGGTTGTTTTTTTTATTCCATGTTATTGTTCTGCGAACTGCTCAGTGTTAAGGTGTCACCCTCCTGCAGTATTAGTGTGGCTGAAACACTTTAAAATCAACCTGCTAGTAGTGGGAGGGGTTAAAATAATTATAAAACATCCCAATGCATCGCTGACCATCCTCTTTCGACAGGCCATCGGGGCGCGAAATTTGCTGAAGTCTATAGCAAAGCAAAGGGAAGCTCAGGAACAGCAACTTCAGGCTTTAATAGCCGAGAAGAAGACACAGTTGGAAAGGTAAGTTTTCTATCACATGCTTTTGGGGCGTTGTGTGGATGCAGAGCCACGAGCCCAGAGCTACCGAGGGCTCTGCCT
>NW_009708214.1:0-3183 GCF_000703405.1 Apaloderma vittatum | reverse complement strand
CCGACGCTGCGGCCGGGCGCAGCCGGCGACCACTCCTTTTTCCTTCCAGGTACCGAATAGAGTACGAGACGCTGTGCAAAATCGAGGCGGACCAGAATGAATTCATCGACCAATTCATTTTTCAGAAATAAGAGGATTCTAAGATAAAATCAAACCAACTCGGAAACTTGACCATTCCAGAATCTTGAGAATTTCAGAAATATGCAATTTTTCACTGTGTATGAACGAAGGGATGGTTTGTACCACAGGAAGTGTCTTTTAATTCAGCGTGAATTACACAACGAGTGGCAATAAGGAGGGAGGAGGGCTTTCCAACGGACAGAAAGACTGTTCTGTGCTTTGATTTTATAAATAAAAAGTTTTGTACAGCCAGTAGTTCAGATTAATACTGCTGTTGCTCTGTGATGTCTCTCACTTTTTGAATCTGTACAGCTTTTTCAAATAAATTACTGTTTTCAGACTTGCTGCATATACCAGGACTAGTTGTTTGCACTATGTTCTTTTTGAGCCTAAGCTCAAATACAACTCCCCAGAGGGCTGTAATGGTTTTCCTCTACAGGGTATTGCTCAAGTCTGCAAAGAGGCAACACACATCTCCAGGTTCGATTCTTGGAGATCAGATCGAGAACTTAAACAAACCCACCCCAACCACCCCAGAATTTCTGTCAGGGGTAGGTTTTACTTACTGTACCTTATGCATATTTACTCTATGAGCTACCTACGATCTCAGGGTAATTTTTAAGTTTCTTTTAGTCATTCTTGTAAGAAGATTAAAGGCAGTTTAATGCATTTAGTTATTTATTTCCATACTAGAAACGATTTCATGAAAGAGCGAAGTTTAAAAATCCTTGTTTGCAATTCCCCAAGTACTTCAAAATCCTCTGGGAAGAACACCTCATTATCACACCCAAGTAACTTTAAGCATTCAGAAACCCAGATTTTGGCACATTTATCACTGATCAGATGTTTATGATTAATGAAAACTGAAGCAGAGCAAATGAAGGTAAGATCTTAAAGGAAGGGGTGCAGAAGTTAAGATTTGGAATGTGTCAGAAGCGTACCTTTGCAAACTATAAAATCACTGATTTTGCCGAATATACTCTTGGAAGACAAATTTATTATGAGGTTTCTAACAGCTGGGGAAAAGGGAACTTCAAAGAAAAGTATCAGCTGTAGTTCCTACTCTCCTCCCCTCCGTTAGGCAGTTACACATCAGGCAGTTTAGAGTTAATTTCCCTGTTACGGATGAACCACACAAAACCCACTCCACCGCTGGAACGGCAGGCGGGGCCGTTTTGGACTGAAGGGGAGCTGTGACCTCAAACCAAATTGTTCTGGCAGGAGCCAGGCGCTCTGGTAACGGCCGCTACAGCCAACAACCTGACACGGACGCCTGACCCAGGGGCCCACGTCAGCACAGGGTCCGAATCAAGAGCAGGCGGTGGCGGCTTCTCGAACGGACTACTTCCTTTTCCTTTTCTCCACCTGGTTGTAGTGGGGGTTGCAGAGCATGGTGAAGAGAATCAGCAGGGGTATCAGCAAGTAGGGCAGGTAGACAGAGAGCAGGATCAGGCGCTCCCGCTGCGTCTGGGGGCCCAAGTGCTCAGACTTGGAGAAATCGTGGAACAGGATGTGCGCAAGGATGGCAAACAGCGTTGTAGCTACGTGGGTGGAGTAGATAATTGCAGGAGTCCTTATCCATCTGCAGCCACCTGTACAGAAGCAAAAAGGAAACAGTATTGTGAAATATTTTGAAACAGGCAGTGGCTTTTAAATTAACATCTCTCTGACAGGATAAGCTGTAAGTCATAAGTAGCAGAAAAAACCAAAGTCCTGGTGGCAACCCATGAAAAGTAGCCATCGTTTCTATGGAAACTGGGAATGATGGTGGGATCCTGAAAGTTTGAAAGTAACAAAGTGAGTACACAGGCTTGACCCAGGACTTCATCGACCCTAGAAATGTTCCAGGTGTCAAATGCTGATGCTGGTCACACACAAACGGCTGTGGCTGACGAGGGCCTGCAGCCCCCGGCTTTGCTTCTCCTGGGCCTCACTCTACGCTCCCGTGAAACCAGCCCAGCGCTCCGCATGGCGCCTCCCCGCCAGTGCTCAACACCGAGAAATAAACTTCCTCTGCTGTACAAAAAGCAAGTGCAGTAGAGCTGCACAGGAGATATTCTCACACCTGTTTTGTACCAACCTTTCAAGAAGGCGTACGCTGCGACGGGGAAGAAGGGCATTTGTAAGAAGGCTTCGCAATATATAAATGCCTTGAACCACTCCGGGGGCTGGAGCATCATGGGGTCTCTAAAGGTGGCTCCATACCACTGTAACAGCTCAGTTAGCTTGAAAAAAAAAGAACAAAACAACAGATTAATACACAGATTAATTAAAATCAGCTGCAACAGGGCAAAACTTGTTGTCTTGGTAAGCGAGGCTTTGTCCTGCGGCTTTGTCTTAATAGGGATGATGTTCCCAAAGTCTTTAAAGTGCTGAACCCTTTCCATTGGGCATATGTTAGATTTGTACTATGGGCCATTTTAGGGTTACTACAGCACTAAGTACAGCTGCTTTCCAAAAGTACCAAAGAAAACCCAAACCACAGGAATTTGCACCTTGAGAGGAGTAGATATTATTTCCCTCTTTCTGCCCACCCTGGTGCCAGCTGAGCTGGGTTCCATGTCCCAGGTGCTCACGTGTCCCGGGCCCGTCTTGCCGAGCCGAGGGGAGCCCGGGGGCTCCAGCGCATTGTTAGACCACGCGGACATCATCGTTAGACCACGCGGTCATCATCGTTAGACCACGCGGTCATCGCAACCGGCACCTGCGGATCCCACAGCCCGATGCAGGAACTTTGACTGAGCAAGCTGCCATTAGTTAACATGACAGAAATGTAAATTCCAGCATGGCTTCAGGTTGGACTTTGAACGGCGAGATATATATTGAGATTTGCTAGTTAACCATTAATTAAAAATAGCTTCTATAACGGAGTCATAATTCCACAGGCGACTCTAAGAGCAAAAATCAAACTCATTAATTGTACAGCTCGTATAGGAGGTTCTGGCCAGTCTCACCCTGAGAGTCGAGTTGATGATTTTCTATCCAGCTGTTATTTTAATTGTCCCTATTCCATTTATCATCTTCTGCAATTTAATTCGAAACCCAGCCAACCGCTGCCTTTTA
>NW_009708213.1:0-6690 GCF_000703405.1 Apaloderma vittatum | reverse complement strand
CCCTTTGCCCAGCTCTCCAGCCTGGCCAGATTGATTCAGTCAGTCTGAACTCTTTCCGAAATACTGATTCGCTTTTAAATGGCAAAAATTCTTCTCTGGACTCCAGCAACTTAAAGGTAATGGGAATGGTAAGGGAAAGGAAATATTATGTTTTATTCGTTGTTACCTTGACACTTACAGTATTTTACATTTTGCAGTTGATGAAGCTTTTGAACGGGAACACACGACTCCAGGATTGAACGAAAGCAATGAGCAAAATACGGTCTCAGAGGAAGGAGGAGAAGAACAAGAGGAAGAAGCTGTCCCCTTAACGCTGGAAGAAAGAGAAAACAAAGATTACCTTAAATCTCTCTTTGAGATTTTGATCCTCATGGGTAAACAAAATATTCCTTTGGATGGCCACGGTGTTGATGAGCTTCCAGAAGGTATTTTCACTTCAGATAATTTTCAGGCTCTGCTGGAATATAGAATAAACGCCGGAGATGAAGTTCTGAGGAAACGATTCGAGATGACCGCCGTCAATCTTGAGTATTGTTCGAAAACGCAGCAGAAGCAAATGCTTGAGATCTGCGAGAGCTGCGTGAGAGAAGAGACGCTGAGGGAAGTCAGAGACTCGCACTTCTTTTCGATCGTCACCGATGAAGTAGTAGACATCGCGGGAGAGGAACATTTGCCCGTGTTGGTGAGATTCGTCGACGATTCCCATAATCTAAGAGAAGAATTCATAGGGTTTTTACCGTATGAGGCTGATCCTGAAATTTTAGCTGTCAAGTTCCACACGACCATCACTGAAAAATGGGGCCTAAACATGGAGTACTGCCGAGGTCAGGCCTACATCGTCTCCAGCGGGTTTGCTTCTAAAATGAAAGTTGTGGCTACGAGACTGTTGGAAAAGTATCCCCAAGCCGTGTACACGCTCTGTTCCTCATGTGCCTTAAATGCCTGGCTGGCAAAATCCGTCCCCGTTGTCAGCGTCTCCGTCGCGCTAGGGACAATCGAAGAAGTTTGCTGTCTCTTTCATCAGTCTCCGCAGCTGCTGGCGGAGCTGGAAAACACCATTTCTGCTCTTTTTCAGAACAACAAGGAGAAGGGTAACGAGCTGAAGGAGATCTGCCGTTCTCAGTGGACGGGCAGGCACGACACTTTCGAGGTTTTGGTGGAGCTGATTCAAGCGTTGGTGCTGTGCTTGGATGCCGTGAGCAGCAACTCGTCCGTCAGGTGGAACAATTTTATCGCCGGGCGAGCTTTTATGCTTTCGAGCGCTTTAACAAATTTTGACTTCATTGTCACCATTGTCATTCTGAAGAACGTTCTGTCTTTTACGAGGGCTTTCGGAAAAAATCTCCAAGGACAGACCTCGGATGTGTTCTTTGCAGCGAGCAGCTTAACGGCCGTGTTGCATTCTCTGAACGAAGTGATGGAGAATATCGACGTTTACCACGAATTTTGGTTTGAGGAAGCGACGAACTTGGCCGCCAAACTGGACGTACAAATTAAACTGCCGGGCAAATTCCGCAGGGCGCAACAGGGCAGCTTGGACTCTGAGATAACGTCGGAAAATTATTACAAAGAAATCCTTAGCGTCCCTACGGTGGAGCACATCATTCAAGAGCTGAAAGATATCTTCTCGGAACAACATTTAAAAGCTCTCAAGTGTTTATCCTTGGTGCCCTCTGTCATGGGGCAGCTCAAATTCAACACGTCCGAGGAGCATCACGCCGACATGTACAAAAATGACTTGCCTAACCCGGACACGCTTTCTGCTGAGCTTCACTGTTGGCGGATCAAGTGGAAGCACAGAGGGAAAGATATCGAACTTCCAGCGACTATTTATGAAGCACTTCACTTGCCCGACATCAAGTTTTTCCCGAACGTTTATGCGTTGCTGAAAGTCTTGTGCATCCTTCCGGTGATGAAGGTGGAGCACGAGAAATACGAAATCGGACGAAAGCGCTTGAAGGCGTACCTGAAAAACACCTTGACGGAGCAAAGGTCGAGCAACCTAGCTTTGCTGAACATAAACTTTGATATCAAACATGACTTAGATTTAATGGTGGACACTTACATTAAACTCTATCCAGATAAAGTAGAATTTCAGGAAGACTTTATCCCCTCAAACAACTCGGAAGTAACAGGAGAGGCTTAATTTTTTAAGCTCTGTCTGATCTGTTGAGATGGCTTGTTTCTTAGCTAAGGGGAAAGAAAACAAAACTGTGAAATGTAAAATAAAAAAAACATCACTGCAATCATATTTCCAGTTTAGGTCTCGGCCTGAAGCAGCTGTGGTCTGTGACCCAAGTTAGGGTTTGTTAGTCTGCGTTAGATGCAGTTAAATGCGAACAAAACCGAGCCTGAACATCAGGCCGTGCTCTTGGCAGAGGTGCTTTCTACCTACGATCGACTTAACTCGGTGCTCGTTGACTTTGCTGCATCTCGGGAAATAAAGTACCTCGTGGTTGTAGATCTGACGAGGCCGTCTTTGCTCGTGAATTAGGAGAAGAGAAGGAAAGTGCAAAATGTTAAAGGTTGTCCATTTCAGTTCTGTTACTTCAGATTTCATCCTTTTTTAAAACTTTTTTTTTTTAAAATCTGTCACGTGTATTTAATTGGCGTGTTGGGGAGCGGGTTCGGCACGATCCCTGTGCCGTGGCCTGTTCTCAGTGTCGAGTTGGATGTAGCGGTAGAGAGGTACGTTTACGGTTTCGTTGGAAGAGCCAACCTCTTCAATCTCTCGGCGACTGTTTACATTCCTTTGTGTGAGACACAAACCTTTTCGTCCTTTAGGCTTTTAACAGGCATGGCAGGAATACTGAAATTCCGAAAACAAAAATTGATTCCACCAACCTTTAAGTCTGCTCGTTCTGTCCTGACTCTGACACAACCCCCTGTGTCTTGTTGTCTGTTTATTCGTTAACTCACCCAGGAAAGATTAAAAGAAGAGATTTTCCCATCGGTCGGTAAGATGGAAAATATCGCTGTTATTTTTTTGGCGAGAATGAAACGTGGGGGTTTTTTTTGTACAGTTTACTGCAATCTGAAATAAAATGTGAATTGCTTTTTACGTAGCGTTGAACTCCTTAGTAAAGCTGTGCCTCTTGGAGAATGCGTATTCATTTTGTATGGTTCAGTTCTTACAACTTTGGGTTTGGCATTTATTTTTACTCTGGTTTTGCACTTCTTTTGCACACAACTTTGGGTTTGGCATTTTTATTGTCTGTTTTTGCGCTTCTGGTGAGTGGTGTTGCCTTAAGAGACAGGATCCTTTGTGTAGTAGCACTTCAGATCCGTATGTTCTGCCAAAGGGTGGCTTTTTTGATGTTTTTTGGTTTAGTTTTTTTTTTTTAAAGTATTCTGAGCAAGCACTAGATACTGTGCTTCTAATCATGCAAGTCCTGTTTAGCTGAAATGGAATAAATTTCGATTGGTTGAAAAGTGAGGTTTTGCAGCTCTCCTGATGCGTGCTAATTTTTCAACTCATTTGTTATAAATGAGCTTAAAAATATTTCTACACTTGTCCTCTTTTCCCACCTGTGGTGGGAAAAGCCCCCTGCAACCAAACCAAATGGTTCTGGAGACTGCGACTGTTTTAATACAAACAACAACCAAAAATTTGAAAAAAAAAAACCCTTTACTTAAGTCAGTTTAGACTCTGAAGTGGCCATGTTCATCTTAAGAAATACTTTCAGGAGCTTTTACTTACATTGGAGTAGTAAAAATTACTTTTAATAAGTCTTTTCTTTCCGTGGCTATTTGTATATGCTCTCTGGAATGCTTTCATGTTATTGTCGCCTCGAATAACTTTCTGTGTTCCTCCAAATGTGGGGAAAATAGCCCAAACCTGTGTTAATGGTGTAAGAAAAAAAAAGAAGAAAGACATTTTTAAATTAGTAATCATACTGAAATTTTCCATATTTTTTTTTTAAGATCGTAATTACAATTTTGGTAAAAAATCTTTCCCATCCTTGGAATGTCTGGGATAGACCTTGAGGCTGTGAGCCCCATATCAGCAAAATCAGGTTGGCTGAGCCTGGGCTGGTGGGCGTAATCAGAGCAGGAAAATCGATACCCAGGGCCGTATAACTGGCTGAAACTGCTGAAAGTGGCTTTCCGCTCGTGTAAACAAGATCTTTCTTTGACCGATGCACCGAGACAAATTGAAGAAGGGAAGCGCAGAAACTCTCTTCTGCAGCTCAGCTGAGACAAACCCTTGTGACTCGCGTTGCTGACGAGCTGGCTCCAAAAGCCCGATGAATTAGAAGCACCTTAATTAGCTGAGTTGATTTATCCCATGAGTGAGGAACACCTTGTTTTAGCCACGTCGATTAAGGAACCTGTAGAAGGCAGCCTCGGTATCGGCGGCGCGATGATTCCCGTTGGATGGCGCTTGCTGCCAGCGTTGCTTGGATATTCGACAGCCCTTCAGCTGAACAGGTGGGGATGGAGGAAAACCAATTCCTGAAACTCTAGTGGCTCCTGTCTTATCTCTGGGGCGTGCGGAGGAAGGATGCGACTGAAGTGGAAGCCGGTAATATCATTCCAAAGAGTTGCTCGAGCAGGTCAGGTATTTGAGAAAGTGGCTGAAAATCAGACAAATAATCACTGAAGATAAATCTTGATTCCATTCTTTAAACAGATTCTCGAGACAGAAAGAATCATCATCTTAAATATCCTGCAGTGTGTGTTTCCGAGGTGTATCCGAGACATTCACCTCGCTTTGACCTGGCTTTTTTGGCACGTTCCATGCAATAAATATGTGTTTCTTTTATGGGGTGTTGCTGCCATAGAAATAATTTTAGGGCAAGTGGATTTTCCGTAGCTGCTCAGCTGATTGTGGTTTGTGAAAGCAACCCTTGTCCTGGAACACAAACTCTGTTGCCTTTTTCCCACGTGGGGGGTTCCTGTTAGAAATTAGTTTTCTTTTTTTTCTTTTTCTTTTTTTCCACCAAAAGCAGCACATGCTTTTCTCTCTCCTGTAGTGTCATTTCTGTCACCGGCCGCAGAAATCCTGTAACTGCTTATTCTGCTCTATCGCAAGAGTTGCCAGAAACATCCCAGTTGCTCTGAGAGGAGGAAAACAAATCTCGACTGGATCTATTTCAAGAAAGAGTTACTAAACTAGAATAACAATAGGTGTTAGCCCAAAGTAGGCTTAACATTCAGTAATTTCTAGACCTCTGATGCTCCCTACTCTTTCTCTAAGGAAAACAGAAGAACAGCAGTCTCCCCGATGTTTTCCCTTATGTATAAGGAATGAGGCACCAGCAAAAAAAATAGAAAATTGGCAGTTTCGACAGCAGTTTCTAAGAATATGTGTGTTTGCTATAAATTTCCTTTACTTTGCAAAACAACGCTGTTAATCAAATAGAATTTAACGTTCCGTAACACGGTGATTGTTTTATTATTGCCAGGATTGTCCAATGTTTCTATTTCTGTGTAGCAAGCTTGCCTTTTTTTTTTCTTAAACCCGTGCCTGTGTGTCTTCTGTTTTAGCTGGCAACGTAGCCACCCCTGGAAGCATCCTTGGAAGCGAGGAAGGTGCTGGTGAAGTTTTTTCATCGAGATTGAGGAGCAGTGAAAGGACAGGTGCCTGTGTAGTGCCTTGTTCCTCCGCGTTGTAGCGTCCCAAAGTTAAATGCGTCGGCGAGTAACTGCCCGTGTGATCTTGCGGTCGATGATTCTCTTGTGCTGCTGTGGCCACTGCGAAAGCGTTTTGTGTGAGGCTCTCGGCGACCCCCCGTGCATGTTAATTGACATCAGCGCTCCTCAGGAATTAATTAGTTTCCTGGTTGTAGGAGTACAGACTAAAGGATGGCTTTTACCACCCCCCAAAGCCGCCTGTCCTACCTGCAGGCAGATCATAAAATGTTTTTTGAGAATATTTAGCCACACAGAGAGCCAAGGAGAAGCTCCCTCCTTTATTGGATGCGGGGGTGAGCAGTACCACCAAGGATAAGGAAAAGGCAGAGGTACTTCATGCGTTCTTTGCCTCAGTCTTCAGTAGTCAGATGAGTTATCCTCAGGGTGTTCAGCCCCTGGAACTGGAAAACAGGGATGGAGGTGGAATAAACCCCCCATAACCCAGGAGGAAGCAGCTGCACCACCTGGACACTCCTAAGTCCATGGGGCCAGCCACCCCCGGAGTGTGGTGGGGGCTCGCAAAGCCCCTCTGCATCATCTACCGGCAGTCCTGGTGAACAGGGGAGGTCCCAGATGACTGGAGGCTTGCCAAGGTGACACCCAAGGGCTGGGAGGAAGATTTGGGGAACTACAGGTCTGTCAGTCCGACCTCAGTGCCGCGGAAGATGATGGAGCCGTTCACCTTGAGTGCCCTCACACGTCATGAGCAGGACAACCAGGGCATCAGGCCTGGCCAGGGTGGGGGCTCCTCGCTGGTTTAGAAACTGGCTGGGTAGCCAAGTCCAGAAAATTGTGGTGGATGGAGTTTAGTCCAGTTGGTGGCCGGTCACAGGTGGTGCCCCCTAGGGTTCAGTTTTGGGGCCAGTCTTTACCGATGATCTGGATAAGCAGATCGAGTGCTCGCTCAGTAAATTCTCAGATGACGCCAAATTAAATGGGAGTGTTGGTGTGCTGGGGCGCAGGGAGGCTCCACAGAGGGATCTCGATCCATGGGCCAAGGCCAGTTGTGTGGGGTTCAAGCTGGCCAAGGGCCAGGTCCTGCCCTTGGGTCAG
>NW_009708212.1:0-5458 GCF_000703405.1 Apaloderma vittatum | reverse complement strand
GCACCCCACCTCCCCGCTCCAGACCCCGGTCCCGCCCCCGGACGAGCCGTCCGAAACCTACCCGCTACATCGCCCGCGCCTCCCGATGGCACCGAGACGCGGTTTCTCCTTGGGCAAAGCCACTGCTGATTTGGTTTGGCGGGATTTTGTGTGTTTTTGGTTTGTTTGTGGGGGTTTTTTTAATCCATAATATACCATTATACATCGCTGTAAGATTTTTTTTTCCCCCCTCTCTCCTCCTCACCTCCAGTAATTTCTCCTCTCGGAGCGGGAGCTTCTAAGGCGATCCACGGTTTTTATCGCAACGGCGCCCGTTGTCGGGCGACGATCGCTAAGGGGAGTCACGATGCGGCGGGGGGGGGGGGGTCGTGTTAAACCCACCTCGATTAGAGACCTGATGGCATCCGAAAGGCTGGTGGACTACGGACAGAAGGGGGAGCAGGGCGGGGGTGAGAGCTTGCTACATCGTTTGACCTCAAGGGAGACGGTTACAAAGCCAACACTGAAAATTTTAGTTAAAATAAAATAAACGTAAGGAACAACAACAAAAACCAACCCGGAGATGACCTGTCTGCATGGTGCAAAGCAAGTTTTATATCTGCTCTCAGGCAGGAGGAAGTTTTGCCTGAGCTATTCCTGGCTAACTACTGCTTAAGAAGTTCTTAACGAAAGAAATGAAATTTGGGCTTTCATTTAGAAAAGCACCTGCGACTGCAAGGCTGTTACAGGGTGGAGTAATTGCATGGGAAGATCACCAGAGAATTTAGAAAGCAGGTTAGATAATAATCATGAATGGTTTAGATGGAGGTAGCCCCACCCCGAGCAAGGGTTGAGCATGAGCTCTTTTGAGATGCCTTCCAGCCCTGCTTCTTATGATTCCCATGATACTGTATGTTATTTATGAGTTACGAAACAGTGTACCTGTGTCAAGCATTTCCATGACAGAAATGTTGAGATTGTTTTTAGAAAAACACTTTTTACAATTAAGTAATCTGAAACTGCTTCCTTCCCCACAAGAAAAACTAAATTTTGGGTTTGTTTTTTTTTAATAAGAGCAAACCTCAATAAAATTCAAAGTTAAAATGGATTTCAAGATACTGTTGTTTTCCCCCACTGAGCAGAATTTAGATTAATGAGACAGAGTTACTACTGAAGGTGTCAATGCTCATCCTCAGAGTGAGGGCTTGGACCCGATGATCTCTTCCCAATCCAGTTTTTCTGTGCTCCAGAGCTGCAGGAATTCCTGAGCTCAGGAATGCTATCCCTTGCCTGATCTCTGGATGAAAGCATCAGACACAGGAGGAGACAAGATGGAGTGTGTGAACCTGGGCTGGATGCATTCAGGGGCAGACAGCTACATCACAGGAGCTGGTGGGGTGAATGCAGGGCAAATCCAATACCCACAGCACTGCCATACGCAGGCACCCTGTGGAACCATAACAAAATGGGGAAGGAGGATCCGAAGCCCAGGGATCTCTCCAGAATATTGCCAGAGCCAGGATTTAGCTACCGTGGGGCTCTCACAGCAGGGATGGTAAAGTCTTAGTCTCTGGACGTAATGATATACCTAAACAACACGTGCCTCTGGGACCTTTTATCATTTGTTCTCAAACCCCTAGCTTACAGCCCTGTGTGAACTGCCACTGGTTTAGATTTGCCTTAAATCACCTACCCCCCTGCTTGAAGGAGGCAATGACCTGGGTGTTAGGCCAGTCCTGTTTGCAAATCAGAGCCAGGCTACACTGGGTCTCTGGGAGCTAAAACGGACAGTAGGAGACAAATGACCTACCCACAGCCACCGTAGAGAACAGCACCATGCAAATCATCCTCCAAAGCACCTGGCAGAACAAGAGCAGTGCCACCTGGGAGCTAACTCATAGCTGCGAATCACCTGAGTAAACAGTTTTTAAGTGCTTTCAGCATAGGTTTCCTACCTTGTTTGTCAGCTAGTGAGGTGGCTTTAGTTTGAACTGGGAAAGAAGGACTGCCAGGGAAAGTTGCTACGACACTGACAGGTGGCTTCATCCTCATTCAAAACAAGCCAGCAAGCTGCTGGCCAAGGGCTACTGCTGGGAATGTCTGTGTGTCACCCACTGAGATGCCAGTGCTGGAAAGAAATTACACAAAAATTGTTCCTATGAAAGAGGTGTAATAACAGCACAATATCAGACATAATAACTTAATCTGGGAGATAAGTAAATGGCTTACTGAGGGTGGGGAGGGAGAAAGGTGTGGAGTGATTGGCACTTAGAGATTAGATTGTAATGTCCTATGTCAAGAGCAAAGTGGAGGAAGGAGGACACACGTCCTTTCGCATGGAAAGAGCAAGCACTTGCCAGAGGCCTTGGGTCAATTGCAGGCAGCTTGGGGGAAGGAAGGTGCCCGGTGGGATCATTTACCCTTATGGTATCAGTCATCTAGATATGCACACTTTACTGATGTTATATGTGCCTTTTCCTTAATGGACAGACGGTAGCCTGGATGTTGGTGGAGCTGAAAGACCCAAAGAGGTAAATGGACACAACCAAGGACACGGTCTTGCCCTTGGGGCTGTTTTACTCCGCCCGAGGACTGCCTCCTGCAGGCACTGGGGACATCTGGGACAGTGCTGTTCCTGCCATTTCATCCAGTAGCTCCTCGTGGGGTCACATTGGGGGCAGTTCATCCTGGAGGGCTGTGGACAGTGACTCAGTGGCCGGGCTGGAAGATACCCACATCTGTTCTCATTTTCCCCACTTTTCAAACTCAGCTGTTGGCTTCACTTCTGCTCTCTGTTCTGGCTTTGGTTTTAATCAAACCAGAAGTAGTCCCCTCTTTTCAGAAAAGCAGATGCAGCCCCTAGCCCTTGTTAGGTCTTCCCACAGGAGACAGATTGCAGATCGAGACCCTTAAAACACCTGCCTTTTTTTTGTGTCCAAGGGATGGTATTCCTGATCAGCCACAATGTGATCAAAACCAGAGCATGTTGCCATTGCTGGGTTTTCTTGATCAAATTTCTGTGAGAGGAAAGAAGAAAAAAACCAATTAATAGTTTTGCTAGCAGACACTCACCCCTTGAAATGAAGTTGTTGAGCCTTCTACCAAGAAACTTTTTTTTTTTTTTAAAACAAAGTTGGCAGATACTGATAAATCCTTTTACAAGCACTAGCCTCGTGTTGTTAGGACATTATCATATTTATTGACCCAAGGAAGGACATGCTTTGATAAACTTTGCGAATTGAGTCAAGCATGGTGATAAGTGCAGTGTCCAGTGAGCATGCTAGAAATGAACATGTGATAAGAGGGAAACTGGAACAGTGTGGTGCTGTCAGACAGAAGGCAGGATGGCTGCTACATAATTCAAATCCAAAGGGAGATGTGCTACCACAGGTGTAAGAGCCTTCTGCTGGGTGAAAGGCCAGGAACCATCTGCTTTGCACAAAAAATGAGCCAAGCGTGTCTCCAGTTCAGCTTTCTACGTGGCCAAGCCCACTCCAGACAGGAATTATTAAGGCCAACCCTGTGTATCTATAGCTGCCTGCAGGGGAGCTGCTGGAAGAGATGGAAATGTTTGTGAACATGGAAGTCAAGGACACTTTTCCCTCTCTATAGGAGCCTGAGATTGCAAAAGGTTTCCCTGGCCCGAGTCCAAAGTGAAAGAGTATTGAATTAATAATCACCACCAACTGGATTGGATTGCATTTAAAAGTTTCATGCCGATTGTATCAAATCATTTTAATTTCTATTGTGTTTCAGACACTAGAAAATCAAATAATGTTTCAGAAGGAATCATTGTTTTGGGTTGGAGGGAAAATGTTTGTTTAGAAGTTGTCAAATTTGGAAAATTTTAGTTCACAAAAATTCACTCCTTCCCACTGGAAGGCCAGTTTGAAAGAAATGTTGGAAAACTCCAGATCATTGGAAAATCACGAACTGAGCAATTATAGCAATGATTTCCTAGCACAAATTTTGTAGATAATAATAAGGGCCCAAATCTGTAAAGATGTGATTGGTGAGAGTTGCTAGTTCCCGCAAATCAGGTGATTCTAATTTGGGCACTGAGATAAGTTACAAACACTCCATGTTTGACTGTCCCCTGTCCCTGTGTTTCCATATATTTGTTAACATTTATTTCTTATCACACTAACATCATCCACAGGCATAACGAAGAGTTTCCCAACATAAGGAAAACAGGTGCAGCATTTCCTAGCTCCAGTGCAGGATGTGATAAAGTACTCCTGTTTCTCACACCTTAACCTTCCACGGAGTATAGATGTAAAGATGTTGAAGATGGTCCTAAACCAAACTGACCGTTGTGTTCCTACACAAATAAAGGTCATTAATTGTGGAGAAGCACACACGAACTCTGAGATGCTGGAAAATGGAATTCGCTTTACTGCAAGCAGACACACATATTTATGCTTATTAGCAAGAAGCACTATTTGGGTCACAAACAAGAGACCAGACTATGCAGCCAGGGTTGTTATTAGCTCATGTACTCCTTCAGTCACTCTCTTATCACACAGGGAGAAGAGACTTTCCCAGGTCTGTTTTGATCACACTCTCCCATTCACTTCCATGGACATCTTGTGTACGAGAAGCCTCTTATCTGTCCATTCTCATGGACAAACTTCCAACGTGAGCTGTACTCAGCTGGTCAGGGTCTCTTTTCATAATTAGCAAGGAAGAGTTAGGTACTTGTTTAGAAAAGAGCTCAAGGATGAAAGTCTTAATTCTGCAACTCAGTGCTGCCAGTACAGCTAACGGTAAAATGTGGGGTGTCCACAATTAATAATGTCCTCTGTCGCTCCTTTGTTCAACAGGATATTTGTTATGTATTACACTTGAAATGTGAATTACTCTTTACTGAGGCTATTTGGAAGCAAAATACATTTAGGACTATAAACATAGGCAGATTTTAGAGTCATAGAATCATAGAATGGCCTAGGCTGGAAGGGACCTTAGATACAGAAAGTCCTATTTCAGAAAATCTGCCCGGCTCATTATTGATCTGGGGTTGCCCTCTCAAGGTCCTAATGTACCTTCCAGAAAGAGGTTGGTCTAATCTGAGTGCTGGGCCTCTGGGGAGTTGGATATCTTCATTTAAAAGTTTCCTATTGACATGAAGTAGATGTACCAGCTTGATATGAAACCGGTACCAGTTTGAAAGCAACATGTGACTCTGAGATTTCTGAGTTGCCAAAGCTAACTCATGGAATAAGCAAGAAGAAACTCAAATAGAGGAATAGGTTTGGGTACATTCATGCTCCTCAGGCAGCTCACAGAAATATTGTGTAATAGAGGGGTTTTTTTCTGTGATTCTGTGATTCTGTTTCCACTTCTTTGAGTGTTGCAAAGGGTTTGATGTTTGTCTAGCCTAATTCCAAGGGAACTTGTTGCTGGTATCACTTCTCAATCACTGCTGGTCTCAGTGGGCAGAGCTTCAGTGGGCAATGCCTCAGTCTTTGGCTGTCAAACC
>NW_009708211.1:0-651 GCF_000703405.1 Apaloderma vittatum | reverse complement strand
TGGGTCACAGGTACGCTCGAAGGGGGCAGGTACCCCCTCATTAGGGTCGCAAGTATTCCCCATGGGTCACAGATACCCTGGGGGGGGTCATGTACCCCCCATACACCGTGGACACCCCCCAGGGGCAGACACAGATATGTGAGGGGTATCTCATTGGGGTCACAGGTGCCCCAGAGGGATCACAGATGTGCTGGGGGGGTACGTACCCCCCCATTGGGGTCACAGATACCCCCCAGGGGAGGGGGGAAGGTACCTCCCAACAAGTCACAGGTACCTCGGAGGGGTCACAGATGCCCTAGAAGGGGGCAAGTACCCCCCCATTGGGGTCAGAGATGCCCCAGGGGTGTCACAGATGCCCTGGAGGGGGGAAAGTACCCCCCTATTAGGGTCACAGATGCTCTAGATGGGTCACAGATGCCCCGGGAAGGGGGGAACTACCCCCCTATTAGGGTCACAGATGCCCTGGGGCGGTCAGAGATGCCCTGCGCGGGGGGCAAGTACCCCCCCATTGGGGTTACAGATGCCCCAGGGGTGTCACAGATGCCCTGAGGGGGGACAAGTACCTCCCTATTAGGGTCACAGATGCCCTGGAGGGGTCAGAGATGCCCTGCGGGGGGGGCAAGTACCCACCTATTAGGGTCACAGATGCCC
>NW_009708210.1:0-690 GCF_000703405.1 Apaloderma vittatum | reverse complement strand
GTCCCTCCTCGCAGCCGCGCTCTCCCGCACCCCCCGAGCAAACCGCAGCGCTTGTTAATGAAGGAACTTATGGAAGACTGCAAAACACTGTAAATAATTTAGCATTGTATTTCAGGAAAAAAAAAAAAAAGCTTTCTTAAATCATCTCCTCAATATAACTTACAGACTTACAGTATGGCCCTGGTAAGTCTAAATTTTTAAAGTAGCAATATTCAAAGAGACAGAGATGTCTGTATTAATTATTTATCCGCTGGTGCCTTCCTTCGTTTCTAACTTATTATTAATTAGGCGCCTCTAGTCTTTCGCAGAGAGCTCCACAGAGCCAGTTGCAGCTTTAAATATGAATTAAAAGCAAATCCAAGCTACTGTAATGCGAAAATTATTCCGTGTCTTCTATGGCAGAGATGAATAGCTGCGCAGATCAATACTGTGAAGCTATGCTCCAAACGACAGGGTTATTGATAGCTTATATTAATGATGTTAATGATGGAAAAAGGAAAACAAGAACCCGACCAACTTATAAACTTTTTATCTGCTGAAACCCCGCAATCGAGCGGACAGGAGCATGAATTAAGGGGGCTGGAGATAACGAGGACATTATTTATGAAACCGGATAAATTACTTCTGATAGTTTGAAGCGTTTGAACTCTACGCTGCCGCCTTCTCGCAGGCGGGCCAGGACTGGCCCGG
>NW_009708209.1:0-3040 GCF_000703405.1 Apaloderma vittatum | reverse complement strand
TAGCGGCTGCATGCCTGCCACGCTCCCTGCCTCTCTCCGTGCAGACTCATTGCCTTTGTCAAATTAACGCAGTCACAAGCTCTGCAGGATCTTATCTCCTCATTCGCTGAGCGGTTTCTTCTCGGGAGGGAGACGGCTGTGACTTCTTGCGCAGAGGCAGCTCCGAGCCCTGCCATACGATTCCCCGACCAACCAAATTCCGAAAGAGATTTGTTTCATTCGCACTAAGTTTCATTTTTATTAAGTTTCATTTTTACTAATAAAGTGGCAAACATCAGAAGCCGCAATAGGAGTTGCTGTCATTCCTCTCGCTCAAACCAGATGCGACACTCACTGCTGCTGCCTCCCTAAAACCACCTTTATTACCTCTGGGGTAGAAATGACAGCTGAGATTTCTGAGATCTTTTATTACCAGCTGCACACGCTAAAATGTCTGCTGCTCGAGAGGGGCAACTGTCCTCTCTAAGAATGGTGGAAACTGAATAGTGACTCCAGCAAATGATCCTCAGAGCAGATGCAATGAAGAGAGGAGGCTGATAAGGTATTAACTGAGCATTAGCTGTAGAAATGAAGCACTTCTGCAAAGTGAACATCTGAAGAAGGAATATGAACATAAAAGCTTTTATTGACCAAAGACAAGAGGCAATAGAGGGAGCAAAAATAGGCAAGAAAAACATTTCAAAAAGTCTAGAGAACAGAAATACTGCATTTTATTACAGGCAGGAGCCGGAGAAATGCTCATTATACCCTTCCCAAATTCGGTCTTCAAATCGATACAAATATCTCACTTTCAGCTTTTCCTGCATTATTACTTCTTGCAAAGTTCCATTCCAGTTACTAGAACAAGCCATCTGCTCCTGCAGGTCAGTCCTGATGTTACCTGGTGCCTCCGACACGTTGACACAAACAGCAGAAATCTTACCAAGCAACACAGGAACAGAGGAGTCAGCAAAAGTGTGTGAGACTTTCTAACTAAATGCCTATTGTACTGCCGTAATGACAGCAAACTTCGAAAAGTGGAGGGTGATATGTGTGAACAGACTGAACTAAAATGAGAAAAAAAGGACTTGTTTCAAAAATTTTAGGTAAACCAAAACAGTGGAGCTGCCTAATTCACCACAAAGAGAGCGAAAAATGGAGAAACTCAACTGGTAATCTGTAAATCGTCCAAAGAGGACTAACGTACCTGACAGGCAGTGTGAGAGTTTCCACTCTTGGAGAATCTTGTGCTTGGAGAGAGGGATTCGACATGTGTACGTACGCAGGCTGCAAGAGGTGTCACCTGAGAGGCAAATACTGAGATTCCAGTTTGGGCCTTTCTGAGGGAAAACTCCCATTAAGTCAAGGGTGTAATATCCTGCCTGAGACTAAGCAAAGACTTGTTAGCGATGCTGCTGCGGCGAACTGGAGAAGCAAGGTGAGAAAAAATAAGTTGTCCTTACAACCTTCCTGAGTTGTTTTACACTCAAATGATCTTAGAGCTTTCAGTGAGAAAGAAAGCAGGACTAAGGGTTTTGCAGGTTTGTGCTTTATGGGTAAAGTTAAAGGGATCTGGCACTACTGCTGACAATTCTCTGCACTTCTGATGGACAACAACCGGGTTGAAACAAATACATGGTAAATTTATAGAGCCAAATAAAACTCAGCATATGATTTAGAGAGTCAGAAAATGGGAAAAAAGAGTTAATGAAAGAGCACACTGTCATTAAATAAGTTTACTTGAAAAATAAAGTTTTCTGCTCACACTAATTTGAGAAGAGACAGTAGTACTATGTCTTACAAATCAGTGGCTGGGGAAGTGTGCTTCTCCAAGAACTGTGCCTGCAGGTAGCTCAGAACATACAAAACTGGATGCACTGTCCAGCCTTCAGAAAAACAAACTGCGTCACAATAGCTCAACTTGAATTCTTCATCAAGCGAAGAAAAGCCAATAATCCATTCAATATTGTTCTCTCCAGTTGGTCCAAACTGACAACAGTAAGACCTTATTCTCAGCGTGACCTCTGGATGACATTTAGGAAATTGGGACTCGTCTATGAAACAACGTGGATGATACTTGTTGTGTTTCCTTTTGGGAAAGCTGCTTTCCCAAAGTTACAAAGTCAACGTTCAAGAAACAAACAGCTGCCAACATTAATGCTGTCTGTGTGATTTTGACCGCCCGTCTTAATCCTGCTGATCTCCCGGTCGAGTTCTGTGTCAGAGTGAGAAGAAGAAAAAGGGACATCTCACGCCTTCCCTTCTCGGTCCCATGCCCATTCAGTACAGTTGGACTGTAAGAGAATTACGATGGTAAATTCTAACACAGATTATTCATTTGTTTTTGTTTTTTTTTCTTCATAGTAGGTTTATAATGAATCCAAGTTTGGGTAATTTCTCATTCAGGAAAGTAAACAGCCAAGGTCTCAAAATATTTGCTTCAGTGCCTAAATTATTCAGGTCTAATTGCAATGTATTACAAAGCTTTGTCTTTGTTAGTTGACAGGCTTTGCAGTGTAACTGATTTGCAGGTGTTTGCAAGCCTGATAAAATGCTTGGCTGAAAAGCTGTATTTTTTTTTTTCCGGCTGTTTTTGAGCTCGCCTAAAAGCCACACACACTGCTTCAGTTAATTCAGGCTAACGGGCTCTTGGGGAGTCTGAATTTCTCTGCAGTCATAGCAGCCATCGTAGCCATAAGCATTACTGGGAGAACAGGGGCTGGGCTTCGTGGGACCAACGTGAAGAAACCGAAGTGATGCAAAACCGCTTTGTGATATCTGCAGGCAGCATAAAACCAAGTAATAATGTAAACACAGGAGCAAAAGTAAGAGAGAATTTCGATGAATTAACTATGAGGTTTCCAGCGCAGCGCAAATACGACTGCGCAAAGCTCAGTCGCGCTTTTCCAGGTAACTTTAAAACCACAGCGTTGCAAAAAAATGAGCACAAACACAGAGAGAGCGGAAGCTACTCTAGATACTGAAAATGTAGGGGTAAAACGCCCCGCTGGGTTCCTAAGGAGCCCAAGCCAGGCTGTTGCAGGGATGAAGCTCCGGCTGC
>NW_009708208.1:0-3146 GCF_000703405.1 Apaloderma vittatum | reverse complement strand
ATTCTGTGATTCTGTGATTCTGTGAAATTGTACGCCTCATTCAAACGCTGCAGTTGACTTGCCCAAGTTATCATCTGCCTTGCCAGCAGAGATCCATGCAAGAGTTTCTAGGCTAGATTCAAAAGTGAGACAGTAACAGACAACTGAGGGAGGTCCAGAGTGTTTGAGCTGACGCACGTGTATGTTTTCCCCTGGCTTCTTTCGCAGACATATTACACTAAACTGGATTTGCTCTAAACTCTCGTAGTTTCACTGTGCTTAGGCTCACGCTCAGGTCCCAACGTGCAACTCGCACTCCTCTGTTCACAGCATTAATTAATTAATTTCATAGAATAGAATCATAGAACAGTTTTGGCTGGAAGATACCTTCAAGATCATTGAATCCAACATTCTCCTAGCCCTATCAACAGCACTAAACCCTCTCCTTCAAGGTAACGTCTACCCTTCTCTTAAACCCCTCCAGGGATGGCGACTCAACCCCCTCCCTGGGCAGCCTGTGCCAATGGCTGACAGCCCTCTCAAAAAAGAAATTCTTTCTAAAAGAAGAATGCAGTATAATCACATGTGAAGATAGCAGTGGGACTACACGCAAAGTTTAGGCACTGAAAAACTGTCCTGTTTGAGGACAAGTGTCATAACCTATATTTTAATTCTGAACATTGTTTATCTGTCCAGATAACACCTTTAGCTTGACTTAAGTGAAAAGTATAAACAGAGCACAGTGAATTTCTTGAATATTTACTTCATATCATGCTTCTGTTGTTTTCTTTCTTCATTTTCTCCGCAAAGCACCTATTTTTTCAGCCTAAATAAGTTCTGAAGTAGGCTTCCGTGAACAGGCATACATCTAACCACAAATTTCTTAGACCTTGCACTTCCATAGATGCTTTACCTCTAAGGCCACCACAGATATCTCCCAGAACATCTGCTGCACTGGGACCCAACATGGTCCAAAAAGTAAATGGATTAATTCCTGCCCAAATTTCCTGGAGAAAACCCCAAATATTCCATTTCCCTGACTCATATCCTAGTCTACTCTTAGTGAATGAGACAGACTGTCATTTTTCTCAACAGGAGTCAAACCTGGAACAGAGTGTTATTGAACCCAAGACAGTTGTAAATTATACAATTAACAGAAAAAGTGTTCTCGTCTAATTCACAGCAACATGAAGTAAAGGAAATAAGGCGCAGTTGGTGGCCTAGTGTAGCACTGGGCTTTTAATGCCCAGGAGATTCTTATTTAAAGAAGCTACAAAAATAAACCCTTTAAAAGAAGACAAATTGGATCTGTGCGGTTAAGCTGGGGAATGCTGATTGGACAAGCCATGTGCTTCATTTTAAGAAGTTTGCTCCTTTTGCACATTTAGTGAATGAAATTAGAATACTCTCGCTAATATTTTTCCAAGACTTTTTTTTTCCCTTTTTCAAAAAGGAAAAGAACATTATTCCAAAAGGAGACATAAAGCAAGCCATAGCACACAGGTCTCAGCAGTGAATAAAGTCATCCAGTGGAGCTCGGAAAAAAAACAACACGACCACTTTAAAATGCATTTACATATTTAATACTAACAGAAGCATATTTGCAAAAATGGGTATTAGTGGTTTTAATGGTCTGAGAAGCATGATGCACAAAAAAAGCCTCCAACGTGTCAGTAAGATCAAACATATTTGAAAAATGAGGTAAAGTTTCAAACAGGTAGGCTTTAAATCAGGGTGAGATAGAAGAACATAACCCTCAGAAGGTTCTGATGTGCTGATTTCCCTTTTTCACCTAGTAGTTCATACAAGCCTTTCATTTTTCATAGGTGCGGAGCTACTGCCTGTGAATAAATTTGTGCAGATAAATGATTCGGAGCATCGACAAAAGCACTGAGCTACACTAGCTCGTGATGAATTCACAGAGATCACATCTCTGGTGTGTTCACAGAGCACCAAAGCCTCTCGGGTATTTGGGCTAACAATAAAGGCAGAGCTCCGGCTGCGTGCAACAAACCCACCTGCGTGGAGGATACGATGCCACTGCCCTCGACAACAGGGAAATGACAGGAGATAGCCTGTATTTTTAATCACATTCTTATAGTCTCTTGGTTTAATGGTGTCACAGTCTCTCTTAAACACAAAACTGAGTGGAGAACTCCAGTGCTGGACTCGATTTAATCTTACGACGGAGGAAATATGTGGTCCTGCTAGTTTCATGTAAATACTTACTTTCTAGTGCATGGCAATTAAATGTATTTGCTTAGAAGCCAGTGATGCAAGTGTGGTTTACGCAATAAAGTTTTAGGAAAACAACTAACCTGCTCTGGTCTGGTTGTTTATTCCTCTGCGCTACCATGAGAAAAGAAGACTGACCCAAAAGCTTGACTCACGGTGTAGCTAAATTACGTAGGTGCTGCCTCATTCACTGGCTTTATAAGAAGTAATAAGGTCACAGAAAAAGCTGGAGCCGCTTGAACGTGTTTTACTTTAGGGCTGACTACATTAACACACTTACGGAAGGAAGGGACACTAACGATCCAGTCAGTGCTTATCAGGACAAAATTAGTAATGATATACAATCCCAGTGGTTTAAAAGTAAGGAGCTCCAATTCCAGCAAAAGTCCAGTAATGCCCTGGTTTAAAGTCCGAGCGAAATCTGTGTATGTAACGCTCCAAACCAGCTTAGTATTAAAAAGCCAAATAAGTAAAAAAATCCAAAAACCTGAACCAGAACCAACTTTTCCCGCTAAGCGTTCACACGCTAACGTTTAGATGTTTGAGCCCTCCATAGCTCTGAAGGATTGATCATGGGGAAATCTGTTCAGAAAAGTCAAAAAAACCACAAAACCTCAACAGCAAATTGGAAACTGTAGGGTTTACGGTTTGTTTTTTTTTTTTTTCAAAGTTCTAATGATGCAGAAGCTGCATAATAATCTCCCTGTGAACCATAAACATAATAAAAGCTGAGGCCATTTCTAACATAATCTCTATCAGCAAGATGCCAGCGCTTTTCCAGATTTCCTAACGGTCTCTGCTAATTCCATGCCAAAACTAGCAGTGGATTTCTTCCTTTTAATCTCCCCTAATGCCTTATTCGATTATTGTCACTGCTCTCCGACCGCGCACCGTCCCTTCCAACCCTCATTCCTCCCCGGGCTCAGTCAGAC
>NW_009708207.1:0-23504 GCF_000703405.1 Apaloderma vittatum | reverse complement strand
AGGGGGAGGGCCAGCACTGTCTACTGAGAGGTAATACCATTTCAAACACAAGTTTTTTCAGCACTAATGCTAAAATGTAATCTCTGTGGCTCAGTCTGATAACATTGCAGAGCTTCAATATCCTAAGCACAGCTGCTCTGAAGTTTATCTGCCAACAACTCTTGCACATTCCACATAGATAAAACAGATGAAAAATACAAATTCTTAGATTTAATTCCCATTGTAAAATCATGATCAATGTTTTGCTCAGTCATGTGTCTAGGATGTTAAAATGTCAAACCTGTTATCTAACACTGTTTTCAGCTTCAGAAAAATCATTTTTTAAAACAAACAGTGTGTCTTCCTATTTTGTCTTTTATTCCACACAGTAACAACCTTTCTGAAATGCTTACTGACCCTCAGACAATAGGAGTTCACATGGGCATCTCAGCATTAAGAGCAATTCCTCAAGCACTCTCCCCTTCTATAACCTTCAATGAGAATTTTGGAAACTCTTTCTGATGACTGTCATTTCAGAAGTCAATATAAAGTTTTAAATGACCATATTGTAAATTGAATTAAATTCTAAATTATCATACAAATAATTCTATCCATAATGATCAAAGGCATCTGCTGTGATAAAAACAGGAAAAAAAATCGTTTACAAATATAGTAATTCATTTGCACGTGAGAACACTACTACAAATGTGCTTGCCCACGGCTACAAAACTTCCAGACGTACAAATGCTCCCTGGTAGAACAGTCTATTGCCCATGGATTTATTTGGCATCATGTATTTCATCATCTATAAATAGCTTTGTTCCACATTGCATTTGCGTTTGGCTTTCAAAGGAACAAAATCCCGGGATCAAATACTGAGATTTCAGCCTCACTTTAGCGGCCACAGAACCACCATCCCGCAAGATGAAGCCGAAGCGTTGCATTCCCCCCGAGACGAGCCTGGCGTTTGCATCAACTTCCCACCAGAGGGGGCTCACGGAGCCCCAAGAGCTTCACCAAAATCTTCACGTTATGAAGGAATCACACAAGAAAAACGTTGGTTCGACGGCAATCGGGACGGCAGTGTCCTTGGTGCGGTGTGGCACGGTAACTCGCTCGGAAACGTCAAAGCAAGCTTGTCCTCTGGTGGCTGGAACAATAGGGCGAGGGCGATCGCCAAATGCAAAGAGACCATGACTTTGACTGTGTCAACAGGCGGGTCTTGGCAAAAGCTGCCGTGGCGTTCAGTGCGTTACACTGCTTTGGAGGTGAAGTTTAACCTAGAGTTCGCATTCGGACAACAGTGAGAGGGGGTTTTGGAAGTTTTGAAAGGAAAACGCTGAGCCACAGCAAGAGGAAAAGGAGCGAGTGCTTCAGATCCTACCAGCAGTCACCCCAATTTATCCAGAAACAGATTGATGTCCTGTCTCAGACAGCAGGCTCCTCAGAGCAGGGGCCCTCCTATCATACGGCTAAATATCAGCTACAAAAATGACAACACAACTTCTGCTTAATACTGTAAAACATTGTGAGATCTCAAACTAGTCTGTGCGGCAGCATAAGGAGCCAGATGGGAAGACGGGCTGCAAAATGCACGTAACCGCTGCATTAAAAGGAGACCGCAGCGTGAAAAGCCCTGCAGCAGGAACTGCTTTCCAAGGAACATACCTACTGACCAGCACCTCTTCCCACAACTCCAGGGGACATGGGGAGAACAAGTTAAGCATTAGGTAAGCATTTTAAGAGTATCTTTAGGTCTCTGCATCCTGTCCAGGCCTCATTCCCCTCCGTCAGCTCAACAGAAGATGGTCTACTAAAAAATACACACAATACAAAGACAATTAAGGGATGTACTCAAGGCTAATGTAGAAACTCGTAGACTAGCTTCAGTTTTAGTAAACAACATTACTAAAGGTGCTGAAACAGGCAGTCAAGCACTTCCTGGTCCAAAGGTTTCTGTAACTTTGAGGTTCTGCTCAAGGATGATTAACTACATAGTAGGCATCTTGGTATAAGAATCATCATTTTGTACCAGGTTGCTAAAGTCCAAGGCAGAATGGACTTCAGGTCTGTGTTTAAGATGCTAATGTGTTACTTTCTTAGAGGTGGCAATAATTACAGTACATTAGCAATTATTTTTTACAGAGCACACCGCAACCGTGCTGTCACAAACAAATGTGCCAAATAGTATCAGCTAGTACATAAATGGCTTAGACAAACTATGGACAAGTCCAAGAAGAAACACTGAAGGGAAGTGGAGATGCTGCCTCTAGCACTCCCGGTCCCTCCTGTGGTGGTCGATAACTGCAGAGTACAGGAGAAAGTGGTCAGGCTCATGTCTTTTCCCTGTACAGCATCTCTTACTGACACTGTTAGAGACAGCATTCTGGATGGACAGACCACTGCCCTGATCCAGCAGTGTATTTCTCATGTTCCCATATTCTGAGCCAAGGTGATATTCAGAATAGCTATTCACATGAAAGGTTCTGTCATTAGGGATTTACAAATTACATTAGACAGACAACCCAATGGAAAATAATAATTAATACCGTAATATTTCCTAACAACAGGCCTCACATCTTTTGCTCTAAGACTCATAAGCCCATAAGTGCACAATGAAATAAACAAACAGATGTCAACATGCACTTAAATAAATGGAAGTCAAAATCAACTCTTCTGCATAGCAGGACAAATGTAGCTCAGGTGGGGGCTGGGTAATTACGTGAAAAAGTCATCCAGAAAGGGAAATACTAGCAAGGAAGTAGTAAGGCTGGCATGTTTTTAGCAATGTGCTGCTTTCAAATAGTGGTTTATCCCGTGTATTTGTGTGGTTCTCTGAAGCTGTTGTGCTTTTTGATTGTTCTTTTTTTTATTTGTAATGTGAAATCAGATGAAAACATGATAGTTTAAGAAAAAAAGATGGGGAGAAGTCTACACACACTACAGAATCTGAATTCTAGAGAGCACAATCCACGAAAAACATGGCCTGTAGCTCTTCTTAACACTTATGGGAATCTGATGTGGACAGAGGAAAGACCCCAGTGCTTTTAAAAATCTTGAAACTGTCAATATCACATAATGCCCCTACACATTGACAACTTCATATCCATGCATCTGTACCTTACAAGAAGCAATAACCTGACAGGCTTATTAGATTAAATCTCTGTATTTTGGTAACCTTCAGTTTTACATTGATTTGAAACAACTATATAAAAAGTGCATACTCACAAGGGGTGTGAGTCTCCAATATGACCACAACCATGCTTTTCTTTTTTAAATAATCAGCTGCAGTGTATTGGCAGCTTATCGTTCTGTGTTTTTTATTTGGAGTACAAACAAGCTGTCAGTATGGTAGGTGAGGCTCCGCTCAACTTCTTAGGTCACGTTTTGATACTTGGCAGTTATGATGGTTCTATACAACCAAAATGAGTTGGCTATGCTGTTCCCAATTATCAGTGGCTGGGTCAGCATGTGTACTTTCACAAAATAATCAGAAACTCCTCAGCACTCAAAAAATACATTTTCTCTCTTTGACAAAAAAAATAATTTGGAGCCTTTTAACATTCCAGCTCTAAATCAAAGAATCAAAGCAGTGACTTCCTTAAAATCAGATAAACTGAAAATTCAAGAAGGCAAATGATAATAAAAGTTACAATAAAGTCAATTTGTTCTGTGAACAGACTGAGAGACTCTCCTTCACAGGAATGACTAAGAAATTGTTCCAGGTAGCAGAGCAAATCCCACAGAAAGATTATTCTGTATGGAACAAATTCTAAGAATATTCTCAATTTTCATCCAGTCCCCACTCAACCAAAAGACTACTGACCCCAGTCTTAATATCCTTGCTTAGGAAAAGCTGTCACTGTCATTAATAAGGGGGCCATGCCAAATCAATATTTTCTCAAAACTGAGTAAGAACCTTAGATTGTGGCTTTAAAATCATTAAACAAATTAAATCCCTGCATTTAAATTCATTCCTTTCTCTACCACCAAAATATATTTTATGTTGATATGCAAAGTAAAGGCCTGGGATAGTAGATTTTTACACAGAATCAGAGTCTCTGGGATGACCGATTCTGGCAGGAATCTGAGACACTGTGTGTGACCTAGCACATTCAACAGTACTGGAGGCCAGTTTCTTTCAATAAAAAAACAGAGTTACAAAAACATGTACATTTTCCCCTGTCTGGGGCACACGTTGCTCTGTGGAAATCGGCTCACTGAGAACAAAAATGATCTTTTAAGCTCTGTTGCTGACCTTACTTTATTCCCAGTTCACACATAAAACCACATAATGACAGGATAATTTATGTTGGAAGTGGCCTCTGAATTTCAACCACCTTCTTCTCCAATTCACAGCAGCACCAACTTCAAAGTTAGCTACTAATTCAAAGGCTGATCAGGTTGCTCAGGGCCTTGTTCAGCTAAGTCTTCCATACCTCCAACAATGGTGATCCCACAAGCCCTCTGGGTAACCTGTTCTGTGTTTAACCTCCTCCATAGTGAAGAATTTTTTCTCCTTGTACCTAATCAGCATCTCTCTTGTCACAGCTGGTGTCCCTTGCCCCTCGCCCTTTCACATCCCCCAGGAGTCTCTGTTCAGGAGCCCAGGCACGAATTGCCTGGAGTGACATCTCTCGATTGACTCCTGAATGATGCCTCTTTCTCAGACCCTCTCAGTCATCCACCCATGTGAATGACCTAAGCTTACTTTCTCCTAAGCTCATCTGACTCTTCCAATGTTAGAAAAGCTGCTACTGTCCCTTACTGTGACATGCTGGTGTATATCCACCATCCAAGTGCTAGACCAAATATAAGACAGTCTCATTCCTTATAGGAAAATACTTTGAAATAAATCCCAGCTCATTATTTGTTATGACATATGTAATTAATGTCAAAGGAAGAAGGACTCTGCCCCAACCTTTCTGAAGTCTTGTGTCATCTTAAAATTAAAAATTTGCTATAAACCTGCACAATCTGGAATTTACTTGCTACTGTAAAACGGAGTCCCTATACTGTAACTGCTTTCTTTATGAATACTTATTACTAAACTACTGAAATACTAGTTTGTTATTGGGATCTCTATAAAACACTGTTCAGTGTTTCTGTCGGCTAAGACAGGCAGTTTAGAACAAAGCAAGAAGCCTACACCCCATTGGAGTCAAGAGAAAATGTGCCAAAAGCAAAATTCCTCCTGACCTCCCTGGCACCAGCACCAGGCCCTACAGGGGACTTAGGCCTGATAAAACCACCGGCAGCTGAAGAAGCAGGAGGCAACGTGAAACTCCCACCCAACTTGGGTGTAAGTCCTGCCTCAGCCTAACTGGCAACCACAACACGTTCTGTGAGAGGTTGTGACATGGGGAATCCTTCTGTTCAGCACGCTCCTGTCTATGCTCTACACGCAGTAGAAAACTGTAATTTTTAAATAATTCCTCTTCAGCTCTGCGCATTAAACTATTAGAACAGCAGAGTGTGACATTATCGTCACTAGGCTTGCTTGAATCTACATTGCTGTTGCAGTTGCCCTTTGTACTTTTTCCACTTCACACTCTTACTCTTTACTAAGGAGCTAATTATTACAAAAGATTCTTTCTTCAATGTATGGTTCATGATGTGTAAATTAATCCCCTGGAAAGCTTTGTTCTTTGGTCAGAACTAGGTTATACAGTTATTCCTTGTTAGCTGTGCAACTAGCAATTATTGAAAAGTCTGCTTAGTCTAGTAATATTACAGGACAAGAAGGCTACTTAGGATGAGAAGTGTGTTATTAATCTCATATCTTCCCAACTCTTACCTCCATTCATACAGGTTCTACCTCAAAATACTAATGCTTAGGTGAATACTGCATCACTGCATCACCACATTCTAACCAGAGTTGCATCTAAAACATGTTAGTCTGGAAATTTTGAGCATAAAGCTTTTTGCTATATTCCTGTGACTCCTGAGAGAGTGGAACTGAAACCCTATTTTGATTCCACATAAATGTCATTGCAGGGATGAATCAATATCCCTAAGGTAAATTAAAGCAGCTTTAGAGATGCTCTGCTGAACAGCTAAGAACAGTTCTCCTGGACTCACACAAATTTGTTTGAGATCAGTATATTCCAGTTTCCTTCAAAACATGCCATAAAGACTGAGAAGGGAACAGTACAAAAGAGTAACTCTGTCTACCTAACTAGAGGCACCATAAAGTCTTTTTCCTGATTTGCGGGAGATGAAATGAAGCTGAGGATTCCAGCTAGTAATAAGGGAAAGCAACACAGCCTAGCTGTACAGCAATGATGTGTAATTTCAACAGCACAAATATTGTGTAAACAACATCACAGGAGAACAAAAGGTGGAAAAAATGTGTCTTGCTATTATACAAGTGCACAAGAATTTATGAGTTGATACTTGACTTGGCATTGAATTGTTTCAGGAAGCAATTGACTAAGCTGCTGGCAGTGACCATAACACACAGTAATTAAGTTCCAAATACTCACAAGAGGACTGAACCAAGGATATGACCAGGGCACACAGCTTCAAGAAAAGTGATTAAAAAGAATAGAAAGTTAGTTATTAACAGCCTGAAGGAGAGGTTTAGGAAATTAAAGTTAATGGAATTGATATAGAGCCTGTTTGAAAATATCTTAGGAGAAGCCAGAGTACGTGTACATACTCCATGCCACAAAGAAAGAAACAAAACCCCATAAACAAAGCCTGCATGGTTAAACATTAGAGTTCGGTCAAGGTATATATGCTTCCTTTGCAAACCAAATGTAAATAGAAGTAAATAACGAGATCATGAACTCTGGGCAAAATCAAGAAGAATAAGAGGATGATGAAGTAGCGAAGTGAGTTAGGAATCGGTGTACTTGGTTTACACTTGTAGACTTGAATTTTTCAGTGCTTCTGTTGTGGATAGGAGTCGAATACCACTGAATTTCAGCAGAAATTTTATCTCCTTTAATATTTCATACATAGATCACTGTCATAAAAAAAATGAATAAAGGGAACTTTGTGCTTATCTTTGAAATAAATGCTCATTTCAACACTAAAAGAGACAAGCTGAAAGCTGCGCCAAGAAACACAGATGACAACACTGTCAGTGTTAGAAACATCCTGATCAATATAATGTGGAAGAAGGGAAATCACAGCTTCTGCTGAAATTCTGCTTGTTTATTGACAGCCAGCTAAATATGAGCCAGAAGTGTGCCCAGGTGGCCAGGAAAGCCAACAGCATCCTGGCTTGTATTAGAAATTTTGTGACCAGCAGAAGAAGGGAGGTGATTGTCCCTCTGTACTCAGCACTGGTGAGGCCGCACCTTGAGTATTGTGTTCAGTTTTGGTCACCTCAGTATAGAGAGATATCGAGGTGTTGGAGTGAGTGCAGAGGAGGGCAACAAAGCTGGTGAAGGGCCTGGAGAACAGACCTTATGAGGAGCGATTGAGGGAGCTGGGTCTGTTCAGTTTGACAAAGAGGAGGCTGAGGGGTGACCTCATCATGCTCTACAATTACTTGAAAGGACATTGTAGAGAGGTTGGTGCTGGTCTCTTCTCACAGGTAATTAGGGACAGAACCAGGGGGAACGATTTCAAGTTGCAAGAGGGCAAGTTTAGGCTGGACATTAGGAAGAAATTCTTCATGGAATGAGTGGTCAGACACTGGAATAGACTGCCTAGGGAGGTGGTTTAGTTGCTATCCCTGGATGAGTTTAAGTGTTGTTTAGATGTGGTGTTGGGTGATACGGTTTAGGGGTGAACTTGTAGTTTAGGGTTAATGGTTGGACTCGATGATCCCAAGGATCTTTTGCAACCTGAATTGTTCTATGATTCTATGAAAGTGTCAAGAGATCTAGCAGATCTGGTCTGTAGGTTAATCGTCAATTATGTACAAAACAAGATGACATTCCCTGAACAAAGAAGTCTGTAATCTAAAATCAGAGAAAACAAGTGCAAACAAATCGAGTTGGAGTAGACTACAAGGCATCCCGGAGACACTGTATAAACAACTTTGCAGTCACAGTGTGAGATACCATATGTCTGAGGTCAAAAGTTAAATTCACGGCTAAAACACACAGAAGCAATGCTTGATTGGGACATCAGGGTAGTCCAGAACCCTTCCTGACTGGTGATCTCCTTGCTGTGACCATCTTCGAAAGGGTGGAAGTGTTACATGGCTGTAAATAAAACTACTTTAGTCGGATCATAAAAGGAAGAGTTGCAAAGACACTTTCCAAAATCGGTTCTTTTCCCAAAAAGCCGTTCCACAGCAAAAGTGGTCTAAGCAATCGTGTGGCACACCTTCTTCAAGAGTGCCACTGAAAAGGTGAGGAATAGTAGGACCACTTAATTATTTGCAGCATCTCAGGAAACAGTCTCACAGTTGCTGTGGTAAATCGCTTGTGCTAAAGAAGTATCTACGTTAGGAAGCCATACTGAAAAAGCATAATAAAAAACATAGCAAGATCTAATATTGAACAGGAATCTGTGTTCCCTTTGAACAGTCTAATCACATGCAATAGCCTCATTTCATACAAGATAAAGAACTACTCATCCATTGAAAAAATGAAATTAACAGCAGGAAACACTGATGTATATGGAAAGACTCAAAAGACTACAGCTATGAACAGTAAGCTAAACAGCAAAGTAATGGGAACCGTAAAAAATCCAACTGAGTGTTCTTCTTTCTGTTCTGACAAAAGAATTGTTTTTATTTCATGAACTGTGCTGCCGTTTTTTGTTTTTTTTTTTAGTTCTCTCCCCCACCCCACTTGGAAGTGAGTGAACAGCTGTGTGGCCTTTAGCTGCCTGCCAGACTAAACCATGACAAGGTTAAAAAAAAAGCCTAAACTTCATAAAAGAAGGAAAAATGGGTCAAATCTTGTGTCCTTCTTCTAACCAGAGCCAGACTAACTCTCCAGAGAGAGGCTTCATTTCCACTGTATAAAAGGTTAGGAAACAGGAAGGGGACACAAAGAGGATGACACAAAGCCAAACACCACAGCAGTTCTCTCAGTGCTCAGGGAGGAAAGACACAAACTAGCTTCGTGGTTAATACAGCCACAATACCAATGTCTTTACCTACGTTAAGATTCTGCAAAGGACACCAATCTGCAGAAAGCTTTGCAGACCCTACCCAGACCCCTTTTGCTCAGGCCTCGAACAGAAGATCAAAGTATCTCCTTGTCTGCCCACAGAAGCTGCTGACCTGTAACACTGGGTTGCGAGTATCTTAGGAATATCACTGGCAAAACAACGAAGGGTACAGGGGAAACTGAGGATGCTGTAATTTGTAATTTGCATGTATTTATTTTTTCTTCCTGTCTGAAAGCACAAGCACTGCTTATTTCTACTGGCACACACAGAAGATGAAAAGAAAACAGGAATTAATCAGAAATTAACATATTTTCAATGGTAACAGAAGTATAAAGGCTAAGAAAAAGAATGAAAAAGGCAAAATACCCTTGTTTGCAGATTGATGACTTTTAGTATCAACCTAAGTAATAAAGCTACAGTTATTACTGTCAGATTCATATGTCAGACTCTTCACTGTGCCAAGTTTCTGCTCAGCATGTGAAGCAAGGAGCACCACAGAGCAGGTTATTGTTCCCTGACACCTCATCTGGCCCCAGCAAACACATAGGCTGAGGTGGCCTTGTTCTGCCTTTACCTATGCCGACGGGAACAATGTTCACCTGAGCCTTTCTGCTTCCTTCCCTTGAACTACAAAGGCCATGAAGGAAAAAGCAAGGATTTTAGCGCAGGACTCTCCAGCCTGCTTTTACTCTGGATTCTTGCCAACCTGAGTGGGTGTATGTGTGCGTTTGCATGTGCTTTCCTAGCTCCACAGTTAGAAAGAGCGAAGCCTGGACAGAGGACTGGCCCTCAGTGAATAGTTGATGATATTACAGACTAGCAATGTCATCAAGAAGACAGAAAACACAAAGTGCTATGGGTTAAGTATTTAATCCTGCAAGTGTTATTTATATGACAAAGTGTTTAATGCAAGCATGTCCAATTCCACAAAGTGTTGGCTGCAATCTGTTGTCTTGGATTTAAAACCAGACTGTTTGTATGTAGAAGGATTTAAATCACTGATTTAGTTTTCAACAATAGATCCTCTAATGAAGGCAGAATAAACAACAATCCTTCCCTGCTAATTTACTAAATTTTACTAATGAATTATTTGAATCCCACAGTCCTCTGTGCTTCAAAGTTCAGGGTCTCTTTAGAGAGAGTAGAAACTGCAGCTGCATATTATCTTCTTAAGCCGTAATCTTGACTGTTCGCCAGCGAGCAGTTACTCTTCCACACTATGCTCCTCTAGAAAACTCAGGTCTTTTTCTGCAATGTTGGCTAAGCTTCCACTGAAATAATTAACTTCGTTATGCATCTCCAATCGTTTTCTCTTGAATTACAAATTTGCAGATTGCATAATGGTGTTACGCTTCTCTCCCACAGTTCCATAAACTCCCCAAATTTTGTTAAACTTTAACTGTTCCCCAGTCCAGTTTATTATGGGGCTTAATGCTGGCACAGAGAGAAGGCAGGAATGACCAGTGAGACTATCTCCCTGGCAACAGGGTGGCCTATGGACTAGGGCATCAGACAGCCCTGTGGTTAAATTTATAATCTAAGTTAGTTATTTCAGTGCTACTGTGTCTGAAAGTCTTACTAGAATTCAAGTATCTAGGAAACATGAGTCAGTTGTCTGTCAGTTCTGAAAAAGGCATCATGTGCGACCATGTCCAAACAGTTGATTCCCTTTGAACTTGTTTTCTACCAGTTCGTTGGCAATAGCAGAACTCATCTCCTTCACACTGAGGTTTTAAGAATTACGTTATTTGTGCTTGCGAAGCACTCAGGCATGACAGCAAATACTTGTGGAAGCCTTCATAGGTTTTCAACTCTTAGATGACCTACAAGTTTCACCCTTTACATCTTAAAGCCATGTGTGCCTCATTAGCACAAACGACACAAAATTTTGGGTTTAGCATCAGAAAACTACTGTCCCTCTCTTAAAGTACTCATGCACTGGGGCACCTACGAAATGTTCCTAACTCGAGCATTCAGAGTGGAAAATGACATATTAAGGAATCTCCTCTCCCCGCTTCTTTCAAAAGTGAAAGGTATTACACAGAAAAACAGTTTGGCCTGCTGGTTAGGGCAAAGGTGCCAAGGAAAACCAAACAGGAAAACCAAGGCACCAGGAAAATGAAGCAAGATGTGAGCAGAGTGCCAGCAATGGTTGTGCCACAAATTAGGAAGTGATGTGCAACTGAAGCAAATCATGCCAAGGGCACGCAGCCGACAAAAATGGCAAGGAAGAAACTTGAGCAGCCATCTTGTTGAGCTCAAATCTGGGTTTAAATCCTCTTCAGAAGTTCCATCTTCAAAGTGACTACACAAGCTCTTTTCCCACAGCAGAGAGAAAACGTAAGTAATCATCTTGTTAGAGTTGGGAATAGGGCTTGCAATAAGGGATGTCACGACAGCGCTACAATTCATATGCATGAATACAAGCACTGTCAAGACACTTGAGTGAGAAAGTAGAGCAAGGAGCAGGCAAAGCTGTAATTCTGCTCAAGGAGTGGAAAACGTTCACATCTTTTTAAAAAGTGCTACTATATTGGATTACTAAGAGCTATTTTGTTCAAGGTAACTTGCCTGCCTCCATGAGGACGCAGCATCATCAAACCTGTTACTACAGGCTGTGACTGAACACTGTACCTAAGCCCAGCACGGCTGCAAGAAAATTTGGAGCAAAACGACTGTTACAGATAAAGCACACAGATTGCCTGCAACTTTTGGCAGAACTAAACCCATAAGCTCAGGTAAGATGGAACAGGGAGCTCCAAGAAGGGCTTCCCTCTTGAGTCACTCATCATTTTCTTCTCATTTCTTTTACCCAGCTTCTCTCCACCTGCGACATTTCTCCTTAAGAGAGAGTTTCCTATTCTGCTCAGAAATTTGTAGTCTGGATCATTTGCTTCTTAAAAGAATACTGAAATTCTCCATCCTGGTAGAAGACTGAGAGAGTTGGGGTTGTTCAGTCTGCAGAAAAGAAGGCTCCAAGGAGACCTCATTGTGGCCTTCCAGTATCTCAAGGGGGCCTACAAGAAAGCTGATCGAGGGGCTTTTTAGGATGTCGGGTAGTGATAGGACTAGGGGTAATGGATTAAAGCTAGAGATGGATCAGTTTAGATTGGATGTTAGGAAGAAGTTCTTCCCCATGAGGGTCGTGAGACACTGGCACAGGTTGCCCAGAGAGGTGGTGGAAGCCCCATCCCTGGAAGTTTTTAAGGCCAGGCTGGATGGGGCTCTGAGCAGCCTGACCTAGTGGGGGATGCCCCTGCCCATGGCAGGGGGGTTGGAACTAAATGATCTTTAAGGTCCCTTCCAACCCCGACAATTCTATGATTCTATGAAGTTACAAATCACAGACTATTGCAACTGCCAGCTCAAAGGAGTTTTAAGTGCATGCAAGCCACGAAGATTCCACACACACAACTGGTTGTAAATAACTATTAAAAGACAGACAAAAGGATAAAGAAGCTTCAGCGTAGACTGTTAATGCCACGCTTCTCTGACCTGGTGCCTGGCAGCATGTACATCTTCCACAATCCAATAAATAAATTGCAGATTTTGCACAGAAGGGAAATCTCATTGTTGCCTCTGAAGATGTATACAATTCTTCTCCAGAGTTTAACCGAGCATTTCTCAGGCACTAGCCAAGCTGAAAGCATATTTGTGGTAGCACATCACCCCATTTTTGCACCTCCTTTTTTTTTTTTCACAAATCCACAACACAGAGCACATAGATGTATTCCCTGAAAAACTGAAACTGTATGTGACTGAGCAAAATAAAGGCCAATCCAAGCTCATATTGACAAATAACCTAGAAACAAAGTAGACTTCAGAGACTGAGTGTGCCTATTTAGGTCAAACTAACCCTCCACCACAATAAAAATATCATTCTGAAAGAGCTTAGCAACTAGCAATCTCAAGACTCATAAGCTGCTCATGTGTGCTTTTACAGTGATGGCAATTTTTTCTTGCTGCTGGTTTTCTGTTTCCCAGTATACTGGAACTGGACAAGGCCCTACCTCCCAGCTTTGTACCACAACAGAAGTCACATAAATTAGGGAACCACTGAGTGTATGATACATAGAAAAATGCAGAAAAATACTTAAACATCTGTACATATGGGCCTAGAATCACATAATACAATTCATTGACAGCCCTGGAGTTGGTGCTAGGATCTATTTTGCCCAAGGAGTGCTGTGTAAAGCTAAATATTATTGTTAGGTTCATAAATGGCATCTACATAATGTGTAAAATTTGTTTCTGCATAAATCATTGTAAATTTGGAAAATAAAACCAAAAATATTTGTGTAGATAAGGTCTGATTCTCCTGTGTTTTTCCACAATTCTGTCCTCAAAAATGAGATAATGTCCAATGGGCATATATACTTTAAATAATTATTAATCTGTTATGCACAACCTGCCAAGGATATAGCTATTACACGAATGTCATCATTTTCTTTTAAGATGCACTGTTTCAATCACAGCTCACAATACTCATCTTCAATGACTGCAAAACTTAGAAAAACATCCATGTCTTTGAGTAACAAGCTAATTTTCTACCAGGAAACTTTCTGAGTAGAGTTCCAGACCTCAGCACGAAGCTATGTAAACCCTTCTGGAATCCATTCGTTTTGTCTCCTGTTACATTCATGACCGCCTAACGAAGATATTCTTCATTCAAAGACTTTGTGCTGCCAAAGTGAGCGGAATGAATTAATTTTTCTTCATAAGCAGGTAATCAATGCAATCAGCTAAGGCAGCAGAATTTACTCCTTTGTTTAAAACCTTTTCTTTTATAGCTTTTGACTGAGATGATAGGCCCTTTAAAGCTACTGGCAAAAATCCACAGATATCAGAACTGAGCTTACATGTTAGAAACAACTGTCACTACAGACTAAATCCTGCTCGTCATTCACACCTACGCAATTCTACTGTAGTCTCTGAGTTGTGAAGAGGGAGACACATCTACACACACACTATCTCTCAGGCCTTCTATTACAATTAGAAATACTCTGGTTTATCTCTTTTTTAAAAAAAAAAAAAAAAAAATTTGCTAACAAGCTAGTAAGACACTGACTAAAACAGGTAACAAGATTAAGTAACACTGGCAAAGAATATTAAAAGTTGGCAAAGAATAAATTTCTATGTTGAAAGCATGAAACCCCCTCTCATGAAATGCCAGAAAGTGGAGGCACAGCATGGAGGTATGATTTCAGAGCCGGGCACAGAGAAATCCCCACAACAAAGACTCCAAAGACCTGACTAGATAAGCAAAATGTTAACAGCCTAACCTGAAGCCCTAAAGCCCTGACTCTGTTTAAGGAGATCCTTCAGCAGGCACCATTTCACATGAACAAAAGAAAACTTAATGATTTAAAGCAGATCAAGGGTAAGATATGTCCTTTGCATTATATTTAACTTTACTGCAGCAGGTATTTCAGTGCAGAATGAATTAGTCTGCTCTTCATTACACAACAGAAAAGAACATCTTTTTTTTCCTGTACAGAATGGTCCTTCAGGCAACTGGGTTTTCTTCTGTGTTACTCAAAAACTGTAAGACAGACAACAGTACAGTTTTTTTATCTTCCTGCACATCTTGCAAACATTTTTTAAATGATTTTCTGCCAATCCTCTTCTACTGAGAGCTTTCACATGGTTCACAGCTAGTATAATCCTACATTTGAAAGAGGATGGATTACGGAGAATTACCCTCCTGGTTACAATACAAGTGGTGAAAGAAACCTTTTTATTTCCTCAGATACAGTTTTATTTCAGAGCAGTGGCCTGGAAACAACTGTTCCCTTATGGTCAGATTGCGCCTTTGGTCACACCACCACTTGAGTAGCTAAGTGGAAGAGACACCTTTGAGGCATAATTTTCAATGTTTCTCTTCACTTCAGAAGCGGTGATTTATTTTTCTTTCCCATAAAACAGCACGGATGCCAACATATGGTTCTCTCTCTCCTTCTGACTTTCCTATATTTTTTTATGTGAGTAGATTCAGCCTGGCACTATAGTATGCTGTGCTTATTACAGAGATCAGGCATAACGGGACTCCCATTTTTAGCTACCCCTATTCTAACTTTGTTAACAACAAAAATAAATAGCAGTAATTTGCTATTCCTGTCCCCCTCTATCTCCCTGTTATACATTAAAGGTAAGGAAGAGACTCACAGAGTTTGACTAAATGTGGGGTTTTCTTTCTTTTTCTCCAATACATATTCTTCGCATGAAGGAGAGGAATAAAGATGTCAAATAGTTCCTTCCTTTCTTATACCTATATGAGATTCAGGTAAGTCACAAATACAAGTGTGAATTTTACTGCTCTGTGGAAATGTGTACCGTAAAGCACAATCTAATCTTTGGTACCTTGTTCCATTTGATGGCAAAAAACAGTCACTCAGTGTTAAGACTATTACTAAATATATAGCACAAGCAGTGGCCAAATAAACTTTGGCCAAAAGGCAAAGTAACACTGTTTACATGTAGCAGAAGTAATTGGTGAGAAAGATTTCTGGAGAAAGTTGTACAAATGTCTCTTTCCAATTTCTGGTAAAAAGGTAAGAACACTCTTCTTGCTCTGGTTTCATGTATTGTACCGACAGGTACAGCCCTCTGTTTTTCCTTTGTTTAAGAAGAAATGTTACAATATTTACCTATTTATTGTTTTGTTCTGCTTTCTTGACTGCTTGCAAACACAGATGTTTCAGGGAAAATGATAACACTGGCTTATTACTGTCAACATTCTGGTTTCTTCAGACAGGGAAGGTGGAAAACACATCTTTGTTCAACATCATATAATAGTAAAAATAACAATTCAGCCTCCAAGCCACATGAACAATTTTTGACAGTGTGTACTATTTCAAGAAGCTGTTCCAGAGGTTACAAAAGTTTAGTAGTATAACCCATTTCACCATGAACCTATATAGCCTAACCATGCGCAAAGGCCACAGCTGTCTAGTAAGAAATAATAGATTTTTGCACTAAATGACACAGGATATTACCCAACCAATAAAGGATATTGCCTGATTTCTATAAAAGCAGTTACGGTATCAAAGGTGAAGAGACTAAGGAAGTAACTGAAGAGTGTTCTTCCAAACTTTGGAAAATAACACTCTTTTTTAAAGTCATCCTTTACAAAGATCATTACACTGATAATCTGAAGCTGTTCCACAAGTACTTGATCTAATGTAACAAAATAAAGCCTCACAGTCTTCATTCCTATTGCTGCTCCAGTCAATAAATAGTCTTAGATAGTTATCCCAGATCTCTTCAAACCTGAAGTTGTTTTTTGTAGAACTGCTTGGGTTTTATAACAGTGTGATAAAATATACAATCTGGGCCTGGTCTGTACCCACTTAATTGTACCCACTTAAACCAAGCACTTATATTTTCACACTACTACTTATCCCCTTGGCTTGTCTTCCTCCCACAAAGAGAAGAGAACTTAAAATCATTATCATTTGCCCTGTAAATCACTTCTAGAGTCTTAGGAAAATGTCCTACTAGACTTGCTCCACTGGCAGAAAATCCAGACTAGGTATGAATTTGTGCACAAACAACTGTCAGCTTATTTTGTATTTAATACAGGATGAAAGCATAAACTACGTGAGACTGCTTGCATATAGTCAAAATAGGTACCCATTGCTGTCTGTGTTCAGTCACTAACAAACTCAGTGAAAAGCAAGCCCAGTATGCATTCAGAATACGGTGATTTCCAACAACTGTACAAACCAGTGCTAATATTAAAAGTTAAGAAGATAAGATTTCTCAGTCTCTTTATGAAAATTATTTTTCTCAAAACAAAAAAGAAAAGATGGAGCAATCCCTGGAACAAGAAGAGAAAATTTTCCATTCTGGAGTGTCACGTGTACTACTTCATAAACATTTATAGTGGTTACAAGCACTTGTCTTACTATTGCTCAAGTACAATACTTGACTTGGACAATTTGAGACGGATTTAATGTAGTAGCTCCTTGTGGATATAGCTGAAGGAAATGCAGCTCATCTGTCGAACAAACTGCCCTGCACCTCCTTGCAACATGAGCCAGAAGACGATGAACTGACTTATCCAACCCACCTGTGGGCAGCTGACCTTGAATACAACAAGCTATGTCGTCATTTTCTGCCAGATTAACATGCATAAGGATCGGTTTGCAAAACTGAACGTTTACACTGGATTTAAAGCCAATTAAATTGCAAGTCAATTTTTTTCTGCAATTTTTTTTGCATCAGTAATTATTTCTTGGAGATCAGACTCTACCTGAAAGCTTCTTAGGTGCAAGCGAGAGGGTAACACTGGCTTGCTCATGTTTTTTGACTGTGCCAAAATTCTGTTTGTGCAGCTGCCATGCTGGTTTTAAAATAAGTGAGGAATGAAATCCCTTCATGACTGATTAAGCTTGTTGTTTTGCATCTCTGAGTCAAATACATTTTCTTCTGGACTGACTTGGAATAGAGAATTCTGGGATTTCTGCAGATTATCAATAGACTGCTCCCACATACCACCAAGACTGTTTGCAAAGTAATCGTTAATAAAAAAGGAAACAGGAGACCCTGACAGCCTCCCAAGTACAGCTCTCAACATAGTTCATGTCAGTATTTCTTGATTATCACATGGTGATCATCACATTGATCAGCTTTGAGGAAATGTACTAAGCAGAGCTGTTTCATAATGAACAAGCTACTTTCCGTCTCAGGTGAACACTGCAGTGTTCTGCAAGTCCTGCGGTCCATATAGATCATGTTGTGTGTATTATGCCAGGTGACCAGGATGCAGAGATGATTCCTCAGCTTTGCCTTTGGTTGACGAGCCTTGCTTATTCAAATAATTCTCATGCATTGCCAGGGTGTGACCAAAATCAACTCCCAAAGAGGATCTATGCATAGATGTCACACCTGGGGACATGGTTCAGTGGTGGACTTGGAAGTGTTAGCTTTATGCATATGGACTCAATGATGTTAAAGGTCTTTTCCAACTCAAATGCTTCTATAATTCAGTGATCTGCCTCAACTTAACGTGCAAAACCCCTAGGAGTGACTTTATATATGGAGGGCTTTGATGGACCAGTGCAGAACAGCGAACAGCAGACTGAAATCTCACCCACAACTCTTAAAGAAAGTACCTGAACAACCCTAAGAATTAGATTGATGGTGTAAGCCCACTAGTTTTTTAGACTTAGTTTTGCAGTAGGTGCTCTAGTATTTTTTATATCCATGGAATCATAGAATCATAGAATTATAGAATGATAGAATGGCCTAGGCTGTTCCCTGCCACCGGGGAACAGGCAACACATGGGGACCAAACGGGAATCGAACCTGCAACCTTGGCATTGTTAGTGCCACACTCAACTGACTGAGCTAACCAGCCCCCTATCCCTTTCCATATATCCCTTTCTATAAAGCGGTTCTATTCCAGCCATCTGGCATTCATTAATATAACATTAAATTTCCTATCACTGGACAACACAGAGAAAAAGGAAATGGAGTTTCCAGCTTGTAAGGGATTATGATGGACAAATAAGGCAAAAGTAACTCCAAGAACTCTGAAAAAATCTTGAGTTTCTTTAAAACCAACAGCACACAACAAATTAAATAAAAGATGCAAAACTGAAGTCACCAAACATCAAGCTAGGTATCTGGTAAAACTAGTCCTGCAGGGCCTAAGCAATACTCCAAGCCTCTCCTTCACAGGTGTAAGTAATGGAATGGTGGAAAGTGAAGGAATATGATGAACGGCTGCTGCAGGGCAGGCAAGATAGGTCCCAGCATTTTGGGTTGCCTAGGAGCCCAAACCAACACACCATGAACAGCTGTTTTTTTTCATGATGCATTATCAGTTTGCTTCATAGAAATATTACAGAATATACCCAAATACCACATAATCTTCTGTTTTCAGGTATGTAAAGCTATCTCATGAACGAATTGCTCTACACTTAACTCTCCATCTACCGAAGTTGTTATTATTCACCACCAAAATATTTCCAGTGGCTAGGTCTTCCCATCTGTAGCTATTAGTCAAGGTGACACAGGAAGTGTTGAAATGGCAGATCTTGTTAGAACACTAATATTATTAAGACAGAAGTTAATAATTCTGCAAGTTAACTTTATGACCAATTAATCACACAACGTGATGAGTGCTGGAGGCACTCTACTCCAGATGCATATTCTAATTTACCTGCACTAAAGCACACTTCAGCAAGATAGCTTTGTAGTTGAAATATAAAGCAATAAAATGCTGAGCTAAAAGAAACTCTCTTTTGAAATACAAGGAATTCAGACTATGAAATAAAATATTTTGCATTTAGCGGGTGCTATGCAATGCAGTGTCACTCTTACCTCCATGGGAAAGGCCTTAAAATTAACCGTGTGTTCAGAACCACGTTGGTTTTCTCTCCCCCAGTGAAATCGAACATTGTGTAGTTCAAACTCATGTCCTCGAGGTAATGGGCCCCCTATTAACACTGGAAAAGAAGACAAATGGTAAGGACCTTGGTTTTTGAAGCAGACAAGCCACTGAATATATTCTCCAAATACAGTAGGGAGATCCTTGCAAGCTTCCTTATTATCAGCAGTTCTAGAGAGAAGTGTAAAGTTGACAGACTTGATATCTTCACTTCTGAAGTATCACACAGGTACGGAACACAAATTCAGGCAGTGTCATGCTGTACTCTTTGTTTTATGAGGCAGAACAGCTGGTCATAACACAAAATAAAGAAATTGTACCTTTATCAGTCAGAAGAGCAAATGTCTTTATTGCTCTTATCAAGATAGTAGCTGTGTGCCGTAAACAGATGGCAGGGGTTCTGAATTGAACTCCTAACTATCCCCAGCTTGCCCAAATGCTTAATCTCCATCACCTATATTTGCTATGAGTCACAGAAACAGATAGAATACTTCTGATTGTCAATATTTGGCTAGGCAAAGGTGTTCAGTTATATGCCACCTGTCAGGCTTCTGAGATAGAGAATGCCTCCATATCCAGACGTAATCAAACCTACACACAGGAGCAATAACATACCTCATCTACTCAAAAACAGCTTCTGGGCAGTCACAGGGGGTTTTTTACTTCAGTTTTTTTAAACATCTGGAATTTCTTAAAAGCATCTGTCCACAATTGCAACACACACACAAAAAAAATTGTATAGAGTAGCTGGCTAATTTTGCATGAATAGAGACTTCCAACCTAAGCAGCCAAAGCAAGCAATTGTACCTTGTGAGGCCCAATCTGCTTTGGAATTAATAAATGGAAACATTTTACCCAGGGACTTCTCAATCTGCTTCAGATCAAATATGACTCTACAAGCTGTAGGTAACTTCCCACCGAAACCATTGAATACTGGCTTCTACGCAGGGCTGGATTTTACTAAGTCTTCCCCTGGAGCTTACGTTTCGTAGACTTTGAATGAATCTTTTACAATCTCTTATAATTTATAAGGATTATTTAATTGCATAACCTACAGCTTCAGGGAATTAACGTTCCACAACATAAAATTATTTTGACACAAAATAAATGACCTTAGTTTGGAGCATAAGACATAGTGTAATGCTAAAACATAATTTAGCAAATGAAACACATTTCAACTGTACAAACACAAACCCAAAAGTACAGAACTATAAAAAATCTGAAAGAAAACTGATCAGTTATGTTCTTCAGAAACACTGAATAAAAAAGTAAAATATTCCAATTAATCCTCCTTTGATAATTCTTCATAATTAATCTAACAGCCATTAGGGTTTCTAAAATGAAACATCCTAAATGTAGTTCTAGATTCAGATTTGCTTCTTAAACTTGCTTTATTCTGTCTATTGCTACATTCTATCTATCTCTGTATCCTACAGGGAAAATCTACAAATCTGGTGAACACTGAGGAGAACAACCCATTGAAGTATTTAGGGAAATGAGAATAAATACAAAGAAACATGATACTCAATTAGTGCTATTTCTTGGGGAAATGGAGCATTTCCTCTGTTCCAGAGTATTGCTCCCAGAGAAAGTGCAACTGGAACACCTCTTCTCTAAATGATGTACTTCTGTATCTCCAGGAGCTCCAAAGAGTTTATTTCTGGGGCTTAAATTATAACATTAATCCCATGACAAAAGTATTTCAGTACATGGAATCACAGAATCATAGAATAGGGTCATCTAGCATGAAGGATATTTATCTTTCCTTTGCCTTTCATCAAATCTTGATCCTTGTCAACTTTCAGCAATTGTTGATCCTCATTAGAAAACGATTCTGAAATCATCATCCTCTGTGCAATCCACTGCTGGCTTAAGAGAAGTCTCTCTCTGTTAGCAGGATATCCTCTAAAGGATTTTTCAATATACAGCTCCACTACACAGCTGGTCATGCTTCTTCCACTAAATGCACAACACATGCAAGATGGAAGCAGTCTGTGAAAAACCTTGCAATCAAATAATGAGAAGGATTTGGGAATTCCAGATGGACTGTATGTCCCGAATGAAAGTATAAAATCAATCAGTAGTGACAAATTGATTTTTAATATGTATCTTAATCAGTTTACTTTTATTCCACAACGAAGTTTTTCTTTGACTGTTAACATTAGAATAGATGAGGATCTCTTGCACATTAACTGGACAGAGTTTCAAAAGCATTTAGTGCTCAACAGTTCCTATTAAAATAAGCTGGCTAAATGGATTTGCCATCAGAGATCCCCTGTGAGGAAAAGAAGCTGCAGGAGTTTCCACAATCCCTGAAAAGTGGCCAGAATACTAGGTCAAACACAGCTTACTCTTTTCTCCTCTTGGAATGGATAACAAATGTTGTCTTCCCCCTCCAAAAATTGGAAGAATTATCTCCAAGTTACAAATGGAGAATGGGAAATTATGTAACATGAAATCTAAGGAAAAGCTGAAACTAAAACAAGATTTTCTAAATCTTAATTCTAGAATTATCTCAGTCAAACTTTCATTCTGTTTCACGTTTTCTTATATTTCAAGACTCATCAGTCTGGCATTCAAGTTTAAAAATAAGACTTTCCTTCTCTCAAGTCTCCAACGGTTTTGCACTTGCATTTAGGTGTGTTGGACCTATCTTATTAATTGTTGCTACAAAGTTACAAAATGCCCTTGGGAAAGGCAGGGTTGAGGGAGCTGCATTTTGGCATGCCAAGGATGACATTGTTTGCAGTCACTCTCACTTCCTCCATGGGAGAATTCAAGAACCTTCCTGATCCTGCAGGGAGAACTATATTCCTTGGGAATGAGCTCTGCTTCTGACAAATGCAGTAAAAACGTCTGGAAGTAGAAAATTTGTATTCTACTGCAAATCTGCAAAATTCTGCGGAGAGAAATGTCCTGTGTTGCCATAATACACGGAATTTATCGCAGAAGGAAAATTATAAAGGAAAACATCAATATTAAAATAACAAACTTCCCTTTTTAAAAAAATTCAGTGTAAAATTGAACTCTCAGCACAGCTGTAGCTCCCAGGACTACTGGGACCTCAGAAGGAAACAAAAGTTGGAATGTCTCACAGTTTGACAATGTTCAGCTGTTTAAATGCCCCCAAAAGGCTGTTACTGGCTAAGATTGGTTAGAATAACTTGGACACTCTTCCAAACACATGTTGAGAACTACCACAGTGCTGGAAAGCACAGTGGACTTTTTTTCTTCCTACTTTGTTGACAGCTGTCTCCTTCATACAGAATAGTTTACCCAGACAAAAGATCTGAATGAGGTACTGAAATTTCACGCAAGTCGGAGTTGTTTCTTTCATTATTCGCTTCTAATTTTTATTGGATGAATGACACCAAAAAAAAAAAACTTTAAGAAACAAGGACTGCTTTGCTACCTGCTTTTCATCAGTACTGTGAGCATGTAGAACTAGAGTAACTACCTTAAGCTGCCCAATTCTGTGGTCAGTATTCAGAACCCAGTCCAATTAACAGGGGGGGAAAAAAAAAGGTCTTTTTTAACTTACATGGTCTTTGGACCAAGGACAGATTTTGCCAGCTGTACAAAATAGTCTGGCATCACTCTCCTAGCGACAGCCTGCAACTGCTTCTGCGTGCAGACAGCTGCCAATGCCAGTACCTCAGATGACACCACCACAAGAGGAAACTCTGGGCACGTTTCTGAAGGCATCTGAGCGACCATCCTGTGGGGGCTCGGAGCTCCCATGGCAGAGCCTGCGCCTTCTGCCACCAAAGGAGCGCAGCAAGCCTGACAGCAGCGCAGAACTTTTGCGGGGAAAGCGAAGGCCGTGTTTCGGGCATACCTGATTTTGACTTCAGGGCGATCTGAATGCAATGCCCATCGTTGATCACTTCACAGTCACGACACACGACGTAGTTCGGCGACAAACGCACTTCCAGGAGCGTGGGGTCGTATTTAGCTTCTCTCGAGTTCAGGTTGATAGGCGACTGGTACTCCCCGTTAGCATCGGGAAAAACCAGCCCCCACTCCACGCCTTGAGGCACAAGGGAAA